>NW_010332165.1:0-13491 GCF_000700745.2 Antrostomus carolinensis
CAAGCGCACATTGTCTGCTCGTGTTCAGCTATATCCCCCCCTAGCTATCGAATATTGACATGTTTACTCTTGACACGCTGGAGGGGCATGTTTCTGAAGAAGGAAATTATAACTGCCTGTATAAGCTTTCAGGACCACTTGTGGGAGGAGCAGACAACAGTGCAGAGACTGACTTTGTCAGAAGTTCAAAGATGAAGGAGTGATTCCTTGAGAAATAGGCGTTACTAGTTAAAAATAATGAGAAAAATTGAATCTTCATATTTGCATTCTAAAGGGACTCAGTTGTGGTGAGCGTGGGGTCATGCTGATAGCATAATAAGGACTGAGAAAATATTGGCTGCAAAGAAGACTTTTATGAACAAAGTTCTGGACATCAGAAAAGGCTAAAAACTAGAATTTGGGAACTGACCACATCTCAGCAAGGTGATATAAGTAATTTCAGTAGAATGAATTGGGTGGGGAGTGGAAATAATTTTAATATTTCGCTATCATGATGAACAGCAAGATTTTGGAATTGATTTTAACTTATTATTTTTGCACCTGATACAGCTGAAATTGTAGAGACCATGCATATTTTATTTATGGGATTTCTTTCAAATTCTTGGTGTATAACTTAAAATATGCATAGGGAGTTTCTTTTGTTCAATACTGCTTCACATCTGCAAGAGGCATGTTGGGCTTTGCTTTATAAATGTAGTTCTAATGTGAATTGCTCTTGTGGCATGTAAGATTTACACATAAATGTTCCTAGCAATTCTGAAAGGTTTTTAGATGAGCTTGTACTTACAGCATTTTGATACTCAGTCAAAAGACAGAACTGATGAGATTTTGTACTTTCTTTGTGTGCTTTGCATACCCCTAAAGTGAAATTGATTTGATTGACTTGCAAGACTTCCAGGGATTTTTAAAAAAATAGAAGTATGTGGAGAAAATTGGCACACTGAGATGAGAAGTGACTCCCATTCCTATCTGGTAACCAGATGTGGATTACAAGTTTGTTAGCTAAAGTATGTATTTACCACTTATAACTAGCACAAATGAAATGTTTCCAGAAATTATAACAGATTGAAGCAGGATTTTCATATTTCAGATTGCTGTTGATTAATATTCTGTTCTTGATCATACTTTTACATTGTTACATAATACGAACACATCTAAGCTTCATAAGCAGAAGTTGCTTTAGAGCACATTACACACACGCTGCTGGTACAGAATTTTTCAGTGCCTAAAATGGTTTTTGTTAGGTAGCCATTTTCTTCTTAGGTAGAAAGCAAAGAGTATTTGGGAAGCAGAGGAGGTATGATATATAACTTATTTCATTTTCTTGCCAATCTACATTGCCTGTTACCTGTTGACCTGCCTTTACAAACTAATTTAAGCAATAGCATTAATCTGAAGTATACATTTAATTGATTTCACTTTGTTGTACCATACAGTGTTAAATCACATCAGTTGGGATGTAACGGAATATTGCACAATGACATGACTCAGGCTGAATCGAGAATTCAGATTATTTAGGTCAATTTAATCTTTTTTAGTATTTAAAAAAAAAAAAAAGTAGCAGTAGTTTTGAAATAAATTCACTTGAAGAAAATTTTGTACTCCATAACTATTCTAGTTTCTGACATCTTGGATACCTAATACTTTATAGGTACCAAGTGACTCATACTTGCTGTGTGAGATGCATGACAACTTCTGTATGTTTGGGCATATAGATGGCAATAGCAGTACTGATCTTGGCTCATCTTGCTCTTTCTTATTTGATACAGATACCTATTTATTTAAAATATTAGCTTCAGTCAAAAGTTTAGGTCTAATATTCATGGTTCTGTCTAATTAATAGAACATTCATGAGTTCAGTGCTGCGTGTCAGCATTGTGGAAAGCAGTCCCTTGTATACAAATGTCCTATTTTAGTGTATCTAAAAGTTCATATGCTAAATTATTGAATTATAAAGCTGTCAGAAAAATCTGTAGATAGATAAATTGCAATGATGTGGTATGTAGTATATTTTAGACAAGGGTGAGAAGAAAAATATTTTGTAACATTTATTCTTTGTAATGAGTTTCTTTCTCTTTAGAATACTTCTGAGTATATTTTGCAATATAAATCTCAATCCTCTTTTTAAAATAAGAGGAAGTGCATTTGTCCTGGCCATAATACCTTCTGTGTGTGTGTAATTGGATGTGAATTGTATTGGCTGTAATGTGGTAGACTTCATGGTAGTGTTATAAATGCCCTTGCATAGCTCAAAGGAAAGTATCGGAATGCTCTGCCTTTAAAATATTCAGTATTGAAATTATCATTGCTCTTTCCATCAAACTAAAGCAGTCATGAAACCCTCAATGCCTAAAAATATTGGTGTACACCCAGAGATATGTTGTCCAGGCTTTCTTTAGCAAAAAAAAATTTCCTTTTCCTGTGCTCTACATCAGGAATATGTCATACTCCAGTATGTCTTATTTTTTCTTCTGAAAGTGATTGCAATCAACAGAGACCCCTATGTTTTACATCTAGCTGCTGTGTTTATTTGGTTGAAGTCCTGTTAGAACAAGCTGGGAGCCCTAGTAACCTCTTCCTAGTCCCTGGCCAGGCTTTCAGGACAGTTTGCTATTATCAGCTTTTCAAAAAAACTCATTGCAGACTGTTTTACCAAGAGGTCAACATTTCTCATGACCAAATGGGCAGAGATTTTTCTGAAAAGCAAGCTGTTGCAAGTGTGAAAAGGATGTTAAAGATCTGGTCCCATTGGGAAATTCTTAGGAAAACATACAAAAGCTGTAGGGTATAGTTTGTACTGTGACTCATTTACTTGCTTATTGTCATTGCAGGAAAGTGAATTTATAGGAGCTATTTGAAGCATAGGCTCGGGAGGCAATGAATATTTGTTACTGGGGATGGAGTTGGATACAGGAGAAGGAAATATACAGAAGAATAAGAACAATTTTGTTGCCAATGAGGCTATAAAGACTGAGCAATTTATGATGGACTCATTACATCTTTATACCCATTTTGCAAAACACGATTTTCGTGACTAATTCTACACAAGTAGCAAATATTTCAGTCATTCCTTTCGAGTAACTACCTTTAATGTGCATATGGGTCTGCATGGCTATACTTCAGCATATTTGTACCAAGTGCCTGGGCATGTTCAAAGCCAGTCATGTCCATTGATTTTTGTAGAATTGTAACAAGCTTTGTTACCCTGATAGTAAACAAAGACTTAAGCAAGCTTATATCCAGAGACACTCATAGATTTCTACAAGTTACGCCAAAAAAAATCATATCTGTGCTCCTGTCAAACTGGCAAAACACAAGAACTTGATCGTGTTATTAGGAAAAGTAATTTGTGGTGGTGGGAGAAGTTTCCATAACAGCCTGAAGGTGTTGAGGCATTTTCTCACTGGGACAAGTATTTTGGGGTATCCTCTACTGAGGCAGCAGAGTCGAATGCACCTGCAAGTTTGGGTACTCTGGTTGCAAAAGATAGCAGGTATATTTGGAAGCCTGACAACATAATGCAAATATAAAGATTTAAATTAGCAAAGTGGTCCACCTTGAAAATCATTTCAACTTCTCAGTAGTCTTATTTCACTTTGATTGGCTTTTTAAAAATGTGTGTCTGTAAGCAGGCATGAGGAAATGAGTTTTAACTAAAGAGAGTAAATGTTCTTGGAAAATTCATCCATAAGTGTAAAATGTGTAGTCTTCCCTGCAGGAAGTTCCAAGAGCTGCCTTAATAGAGAGAAGATGTGTGATGGTAAATGGCCCGTTTTATTTCTTCGCTATGTAGTGCTCTTGGGAAAATTATTCCTGATTTCCCTGTTGCTTTAAGTTTAATTGTGCTGTACGTATTAGGTCTTAAGGTTTTATGTAGCATGACTATTGTAGATTTAGGTTCTACAAGGGAGTGATTGAATCTAACATTTATTAGAAGCTACAGTAGAGTAAATCAAGCTTTAAAAATGTTTAACTAAACCAATTTCATTTTGTGGTTTGAATTTTAGCCTACTTTATTGCTAGCATTGTTTTTAACTGAATACCTGTAGTTATATTTCACAAAGTATTACAGTAAAATGATGCAAACAATTTTCACAGCTAGCTAGAAAATGCACTTAGAAGCTACTGTACTTTGCATTTCATTGAAGCAGTTGGATCATTTACTTAAAGATGTCTTCAAAAACAAAAGACATTCAGATAAACTAACTTTGGATATTATAGCAGTTCTGTATTCTGAAGGAGACTGGAAAACCTGTGAATGATTTAACCACATGATTAACATGAAACATTGAGATTCGGGAGCTAAATTCCTATTGTTTATCCCAGCCTGCATCAGGACAATGACATAAGGGAAAACAGCCTTTAAATAGCAGAGAACACCCTAGTAATTAGACTTAACCAGGTGTAGGTAAAATAGTGTCAGGAGGGACTGATGCAGTCCCTTCTTGGACTTCTGGACACCAAAACCACTGCTTGCTCTACCTAGGCCTGAGCAGCACATAGGTGATGCGTCAAAGTTTATCCATCTCTGATGTGCTCAAGTTGAACAGCCTTTGTAAGAGGGGAAAAAAGCCCAGGATAGTCATGAGAGTATTTAACTGGGGAAGGGAAAACTAAAACTGAAGTGAATGTTTAAAAATAAACTAGATGGGGCAGATAAATGGTGAAGCTGTTCACATGACACAGAGCAGCTTTGTTCTGTCAAATCAGCCTTTGTGGGGAAGTCAGGGGTAAACAAATACTTAAAAAGCCAATAAAGGAGACAGAAGTCAAAATGTGTTCAATATTGGAAGTAAAAATGGAGAAGCTCTGTGTGCATGAGGAAAAACAAAGAGAATTTTAAATACAAAAGTTTTTAAATCATTTGCTAAAAGGGAGAGTTAATAGTTAAATACTTTTCCACCTGTGTAAGGCTGACTCACACTGGTTCAGTAAAAAAGTAGTCAAAGAGGAAAGGGCATGATGTAGAGATCTTAAAGGAATTCCTGATGTAAGTTAAATGAGGCTTGCTTGTCAGAGCTTTTCTTGACAAGAAATAGATGAATTGTCATTTGAGGTTGAAGAGATCAAAAGCACACTTACCAGGTTTGAAGGGGCTGCCAAGCTGTGGGGGGGTGCAGGTGATGTGCTCAAGGGCAGGACTACCATTCGGAGCTGAAGGAAGTGACCAACAAGAACCTTTGCGACAATCTGGTGTGGGGTTTGGAATACAAGACAAAGGCTGAGAGAGTAGAGTTTGCTTTTAGCTTGGCAAAGAGAAAGCCTAATAGCAGGGCAAGATTGTCTGCTGAAGTGCATGGTGGAAGAAAAAGAAACAGTGGTCATAAACAGAACTGAAGGAGTTTCTAATGGTGAGGATAACTAAGTGCTGCAACAAGTTGCCTGTATGGCTGTGGAATCTCTGTCCTTGGAGGTTTCAAGAAAGAACTAGACAAAGCCCTGAGCAACTTGGTCTGAAATCAGTGGTAACCTGCTTTGAGCAGGAGGTACGACTAGATGACCTTCCAAGCTTTCTTCCAACCTGAATGATCCTATGATTCAAAGGAATGGGATGAATTGTCTCAAACTGAAGAGCAAAGTGGTCCTTGAAAATCACTGGAGGTATTTTACAAATGACTATTTAAAGGAGTACTAATAGATCTCTCACTAGCCAAAACCACTGAAGGTCAGATATAGAACAGCTGAATGACTGTTGTTTGTTATTTGGGTTGTTGGGGTTTTTTTAGAAGCTCTAGGGTTCTACACAAAAATTTAAAGAATGTAGTAAGCGATCTGTTAGGAAATACAGTCAAGATGAGGGTAAATAAACCTATGGGCAAATATAATGCTACTATCTTTCTGTAGAGGGAAGTAATGTCTCGCAGATCTGTTAGATTACTGACTCTGAGCTTCTAATGAAGATAGGACTGCTTAGTGTAGTCCACTTAAACTTCCAAAAGACTGTCAGAAGGTACCTCCTGGCACCCATTAAAGAAACAAAGTTGCAAAGGGGGAGATTTGTGTAAGATTTAAGAAGTGTTTTAAAGGTCAAAAACAAGGGGTAGGAATAGATGATTGGTTTTCAGTCTAGAGGAAAGATTACTTGTGCAGTCCAGGCAGGTGTGCGACATCCATAGGATTTAATGTATTCACAAATTATTTCAAGAAGGGGTTCTAAAGTAAACTGGCAAAATTATTGATACTGAATTAATCAGATAGTTGAAACAAAAGCAAACTATGAAGAGTTGCAGGAGCATCTCAGCTACTGAGTGACTGGGCAATAAAATAACAGATGAAACTGAATGTCAATGAATGCAAAATAATGCACAAGGAGGAAAACAACCCAAACTGTACATACATGATGGTGGGTTCTCAAATAGATATTATGACTCAGGAAAGAGACCTTGGAGTTAT
Source organism: Antrostomus carolinensis (assembly GCF_000700745.2). Taxonomy (NCBI): domain Eukaryota; kingdom Metazoa; phylum Chordata; class Aves; order Caprimulgiformes; family Caprimulgidae; genus Antrostomus; species Antrostomus carolinensis. Next base: position 6,394 of record NW_010332165.1, read on the forward strand.
TGTAAAAATGCCATGAAAACGTCAGCTCTGTGGTCAAAATAGCAAGAAAATGGATAGAGAACAAATCATTGTGTAAATCCTTGGCATGCCTGTATCTTACAGCATTGTCCTACACATTTCAAATAAATATAGTAGAGCTACAAAAGATATAAAGAAGGATGAGAGGAGTGATTAAAGTACTGAACAGCCTGAATACAAGGAATGATTAAATAGATTGGGACACTTCAGCTTGGAAAGTAGGTGATTGAAGAGTTATGATAAAGGCGTATGAAATAATGAGTCATGGAAAAAGGGACTAGGCAACAATTATTCACTGCTTCTTACTGTACAAGAACTAAAGGGCAGGTTCAAAACACATGAAAATTCTTCCCTGTATAGCATATCTTATGACAGCGAGCTCGGTAATTTAAAATGTGATGGGTGCCAAAAGCTTTGATTAGGCAAGTCTGTGGAAGAAGTGGTTATGGGGTTGGACAGGGACTGGATTCAGAGCAGTGAGCAGATGGGGAGGCGGGAGGGCAAGTTTGGTGTCATTAGTATGTTTGGTTCTGATATTCCCATTAGTATCTGCTAAGGGCTCACTGGACTCTAGTATGGCTATTCTGAGTTTTTCCTTAATATCTTAGGTGCTTAGTGTTAAGAGGTTAGTCTTCCTGACACCCTCTGTAGTCAACAGAGAGAGAGTGGAAGAGGCTCTCTTCCAGAAGGCAATTCAGAAGGGGAACTTGGCTTGAATTCCTTTGGCAATACACTCACCTAACAGGTAAGTCTTGTTCCTGAAGAACCTTCAAGTTTGGCACTCTGGATATCTCCACCCAAGTGAAGTTCATATTTACTTTTCAGATAATGTGTAAATTGCACATTAATGAAGAACCAAATGAAATATTTAATCTTTTATCCCATTTTTTTTAATCTCTCTGAAACCTGAGGTCCTAGGTGAGAGTCTACCCTAGTTGAGGTACAGTGGTCCAGGAACCATGGTGGCACCATATGAGCTAGCTTCTGATCTCAACACTGTAATGACTTCATGTAAATTATAATTTCCCATTTTGGAGAGAAAGAGAAGAAAAACAAACAAAAAGCCCTCAAAACCCCAAACCAAAAAAACAGAATCCACAAATATCCCAATATTCCTATAAAACTTGGAAATAGTGTTTTTCATAGAATCTTATTACATAGTCTGGCTTTTTCACAAAGTTCTTCCCTCCTGTTGACCTTTAAATCATGCATTTCTTAGTCTTCCTAACATTCTGTGACACTCTTCCGCTCTTGTTCACATATTAGAGAAAAAGAGAAGTAAATGTGTAGGTTGGACATTCTGAAACAGGAAGATTAATTTTGTGATTGCTCTAGGATATTTAATCTGAGACTCACTGAAACAGTAAAGATTAAGAAATTTAGAATGAATTACACAGTCAGTGTTTTTAAGTACTAATGATTCCACTGGAAATCTCTAAAAGAGTTCTATTATTTTCACACAGTTCTTCCATCCATAAATTGGAGGTGCTATGGAAATTCACTGAAATGTATACTAAATATGATAAAATATCCTGAAATGATAAAACACTTTCTTAATAAGCCAACTCCCACATGCAGGGAAACTGGCTCCTAAGTTGTGAAATTTTTGTCTTTGAAATTAATCTGAAATATATTAAGGAATATATTATATGAATACTCTCCCACAACTTCATGTGCTTTATACTTTTTCTCCCTTCTCAAAAGGGATAATTTCTACCAGGTCTTGTATTTGCCTGCAAATCCGTTTAAAGACATTTCAGTCACCTTGGCTATGATGAATGATATGAACAATTATTTTTCTTTCTGCTAGTTCTTTCCTTAATTTATTTTTTCTTTTGATCCTCCACACTAGGAATTGCAGAAGCTTGAAAAATCAGCACATTATCATTTCCAGTCAGTAGAGTAGTGCTACTAAATTTTACAATGAGCAAAATGCTTTGTCAGAATCCTTAGAAGTTTGATGAGCCGAGTTTGTCAGAATTACATGATATTGGGACTTAAAAGCTTTTTAATGACCTCCTATATCATTGTATGCTATGCATTCATTTACATCCGTGCAGTTGGACAAGGTGATTGTTACAGGTCCCTTCCACCTGAACTATTCTATCCTGTTTACCTTAAAATATAGAATTAACTCCATTTTCTTCTTCTGACTTCACTGTTGTGTGTTAACCTGTCCTGCAATGTGCCTCTGAAACATTTCCACTGGGCACATGCTGACTCTATGCTTTCCAGGATTGCTCTGCAGAAGTGGTTAAAAAGGGTTTTCTAGTTTTTCATTTTAAGATAGAGAGGAAAAAAAAAGGTGGGTCTCTTTTTTAAAAAAACAAACAAACAAAAAAACCCCATATCTGTATATTCTAAAAGCACTGTAACTTAACACTGTTGCTTTGCACTCTGGGTATAGTGGTTGTACCAAACAAACTTTTTCAAGTCTCTTAATTTTCTGAGTGCTCAGTTTGAGACAACTGAGTCTTGATCTCAAAAAATGTTGAACACGTGTAACATTTTGCATTCACAGCAGCAACTGATGTAATCAGGCTCTTTTCTCTGAACATATATAAAGGCTTTAAAAAACCTTAGCTTTTGGAAAACTCGGGTCCTTAGACTTTTAAAATTGGCAAACAAAATTAGCTGACACTTCGGAACATTTTCGGCTTTTATCTTAAATATTCCATTCCCCTTGTGTAAAATAATGATAAAAATATTCTCTTACTTCAAAAGGGTGTTGAGAGGATCAGTTTATTAATGTTTTCAAAGAATTCAGATGCTATAGTGAAAGCACCATACAAAATCCCATAAGGAAATTAATAATTCTGTATTCATTGTAGGCTTTGCATGATGGTAAGTCAATAAGACATAAGAGTATATACTGCATGAGAAAGGTATAGAAAGATTGTTCAGCAGTCTTCCCTTCAACGAATGTCCACCCAAGGCACTTGCTGTGCCAGGGACTGTGCAGAAAACAGTGTCGAAGCTGTGGGGGAAAGAAATCTGTATTGAAGGGAACGGACACACGGACATGAATTCATGTTGCACAGGCAGCCTTAAAAATGGAGTTTTGAGCTGATCTTTGAATGTGGTCTTAGTATATAATTTAGTTAATGCTGTTAATGCATGTTGTTAAGCAATTGAATAAGAGATGTATCTGTTTAACAACTCACTAAAAGAATCTGACTCATTTTGCACTGAAATGAAGATATCAAAACTGTCAATCATACAAAAATTTAAGATTAATTTCTTGAACTATTACATCTAGCTGATCTAGCCAATTAGATGCTAAAAACTGGCTTGAGAATTTAGAGAATATGTATTTATTTGGCACATTCTGAGAGACTGAAGTACTGCTGTGTGTTTGTGAACACTGGGAGCCATTGGAAGAAAGAAGGGATGATCTTGGGTGGACAATGCTATGTTGTGGGCAGAACAAACGGGTTTTTCATCTGTAAGGCAGACACTAAGGATTGTGAAGAATGATATTTACATCTGCCGGTTTCCAGTAACAGAGAAGTCAAAAAAACAAACAAACAAAAAACCCACCAAACCTAAACAAACTTGAAACCAAAGGAAACTGCTTTTACAATATTTATTTTTCATACATTCAAGTATTTTTTTTCTTGTGAAGGCAAAGTATGTGTTATTTTTTTTACCAAAAATCACCACCAAATATGGGATTGAATGAGTAAAATGGAGAGCCAAAGTGAGTTGTTAATTTAAATTCCTTGTTGAGTGCTTAAATTTTTATTTAAGTTAAATTTTTACTAAACTATCTTACAAAAATCCTAGTCAAAAAAAAGCTTTTAACTTTTTTGGTTATGAAGGGGAACCTGAAGCAGAAAAGGGAACATGCTTTCTAGATGCTGTTCGCTTGTACAAAGAGAATTAGATCATGCAAGACTTGGCCCCTACAGACTCAAGCACAAGTAGTCTTTTTGCTCTCACCAGCGTCAATATTTCTAAAAGTGTTTTAGTGTTTGTGTTTTCCTCACTAGAGAGTTTCTTAGTTACCCAGAGACTATATTTAAGATACCTTCTACATAATTAACAAAAAGTCACATTAAGTAACAAATAAGCATTGAAATGTAACACCCAGTAAATTCACTAAAATAGTTAATGAAATTCATAATAAAAAAGAACAATTGGAGAATGACATTTTATTGTTTAAAACTATGTACAATAAATTAGTGGGTCTCCATAGCTAGGCACTACTGAAAATTTTTAGGTATAACTTTAAGAGCAGATCTGGAACAATGTCAATCTGCTTCTAAAACTCATAAGGGGGGAAAGCAAATATAGCATTACTAGATTCAATTATATCCCCAAGGTAATGAAGGAAGAGATTGAAAAAAAAACCCAAACTGCCAGACTATCGGTGACTCTTTGGGTTTTTTTCATCGCGTAATTTTTAAATAGCATGGGTGGTAAAACAAAGAAATAACACAAACAGTTGGATGGGGCTTCTGGGAAGAATGGAGGTGATAAACTGCACAACTGTTCCTACAGCCGCACAGTGCACACTGACGCTAACAATGTTACTGCTGTTGACAGATACTACTCCGAGAAGGTGTTAATGCTTTCAGGCATATGCTAAGCTATTAACCCATGCTTCTTGTTTTTTATCCTTTAGAAAATCATAGGACTTGCTTTTTATCCTTTAGAAAATCATAGGAAATTCTGACATATTATGGCAGCAGAATCTGCTTTCTTCTTTAATTAGACTTTATTTTTTTGTTGTTATTTGAGAGTACATTAATTGCTACTGGGAGAAAACATCTTAAATTCTTGTTCTTGCTTAATAAATCAAAGGCATACTGTCAAATCCTCATTTAGGTCTCTAGAAGGAAGCTTCTTCATGCAAGCAATTAGGAGTCCTCTGCTGCTCACTTGGTTTTCTCCGTTGATGCGAGCTAACAAAGGTTAGTTAAGGCCACTGTGCGGCTTTTTGCTCGCTGCAGTCACAGTGTGTGTTGGACCATGAGCGATGCTGTATTCTGATCTCTCTTAGGTCTAGACAGATATTCATAATGAAATAGATGTCTGGATAATGAAGTAGACTTTCATAGTCTTAATGGGATTGAAGCCTACAGAGGCTGGAAAAAGAGCAACTTGCATTGCACCCTCCAGGGCTGCTGAATTTCACAGGTAAGATGAGCATAGGCAGGCAGGCAGGTTTTGCCTTATAACCTCACCTTCTCCCTGTGCACAGCCTTGCTTGATCTGACTGGTACTCTCAAGACTCAGCTTTGTGGAGGACTGCGCAAGCGTGTTGACTGAGACAACTGAGAGAAGCTTATACAATATTTAATCTCATCCAAAATTCTCCAAAATATAGGGGGTTTGTCAAAATCAAATTTCAGTCTTTAAATGTTGTGCACAGTCATGATCTTCTAATGAATCATAGAACATGTTTTTACTTACTTATTTTTATGCTTCTTGGCATGTGGAAATCTCAACTAAAATAAGAGTAACTGTATTTCCCAAGGGCTGTCCTCTTAAGTTTCAAGAGTTTCTTGAAATAGTAAATCAGATTGGAAGATGCTCTTGTGAGGGCGAGCAGTGGCAAAAAGCAGAGGGGAGAGCACGGGCATAGGCAATTGCTTTTTGTTCTTAACAAAACTGGACAGCTAAAGAGAGCACATTGCTAATGTCTACAACAAGCTACTAGGTGTCTGCTATCTTCAAGCATCTTGTAGTCAGAGAATGACAAAACTGCAGCAGAACAGAACTGCAGTGAGATAGTGGGGGTCATGGGCTTTCATCCTTATTTATGTGTGAAATGATTATTTTGTTCCTTGTATTTTAAGAAAACCTGAAAGCTTTAGGGGTCGGGAAATTTAAAAAATAATTATGGAAAACTTCAAGCATTTCCATAGTGGTCTTTTTAGGATGTAGCATCGGGGTACCTGGGGTTTATTTTCATTGGATCTTCTGGAGCAGAGCCCAGATGCCTGTGCTGAATGTGACCTCCAATTTCAACAAACCTCCAACTAATTCCGTAAAGTTAAATAATGTTCGTAGGTCGCTCATGTTCAAAGTTTCACTGCTCAGTGTTGCCCAAGTAGCTGCTCTGTATGAGCATAGAAAACTTGCGAATGTATTCAGCAGGCATGCATTATGCATTTTCCCTTGTAACTGATGACCTTTCATAACATACCTGTGTGTTGGGCCTTCATCAGTTGTAATGTGATCTATAACTCATGTAAATGTATCTCTACAAAACCTATTAAATAATATATGGACCTATTCAAAAAACTACAACAAAAGGAGGGGGTACAGATTAATGACCGCCTTTTCCTTTTTTTATGAAGATAAAGTTCTAATTTGTCAATATTGTAAATATTCATTTCTAAAGTTATTTTTCAAATGATTTTTTTAAAAAAATTAATTTGACAAAAAGTACATTTTCAGTATGTCAAAGTTTTTAGAAATATTTTATAATATTAACAAATATAGGTATAGCTTTAAAAATATAAAATTAAGGCAACAATAGAATAGAATGCAAGCATTTCAGATACTTTGAATTTAAATAGTTTTTCAGAAATTACTTTTGGGTTTTTTGATCAGTCCATAATATATGCATATAAAAGAATATGCATTACACATTGCCCAGAGCATTTACCATAAACATGTGCATAAAGACAGAAACCCTTTGAAATCTTCAGCTTTGCTAATAGCATTTCAGTCAATAGAACTGTTTACATTGGCTGAAATATTTCCTATGATTAATAGGGTGTATAGTGACATGAATTTTCTGATAAGATATATCACTAAAAATTATATGAAATAATATTTACATTTTGGGCTACTTTTAGAGGCAAGAAAATATTTCATCTTGGACAGGTAGGCATGAATAGCAAGCATTCAGCTTTAGGAAGGAATGTAGCAGTGAAACTTAGGCATTTGTATTAACAGTGGTTTAATCCTTTACTCCCAATTGTCCTGCTCTTTCATAAATCATCACAGAATGGCAAGGTTGGAAGGGACCTCAGGAGATCATCCAGTCCAACCCCCCTGCCAAAGTAGGTTCCTTACACCAGGTTGCACAGGAAAGTGTCCAGGTGGGTTTTGAACATCTCCAGA
>NW_010332165.1:13636-20248 GCF_000700745.2 Antrostomus carolinensis
CCCCCACACTTCAGGTATTTATAGACATTGATCAGATCCCGTCTCAGTCTGCTCTTCTCCAGGCTGAAGAGTCCCAGCTCTCTCAGCCTCTCCTCATCATCTTTGTGGCCTCTGCTGGACTCTCTCTAGAAGATCCCTGTCTTTCTTGAACTGCAGAGCCCAGAACTGGACACAGATATACGCATACGGAATAACTGTTAGGTGTGTTTATGATCTGCTTTTTTTCTAAAATTGTACATACATTGTTACAGTATTCCTGTGTAACAAACTGAATTGTACATATTTAGGCTTTAACAATATGTAATTAGTTTGAAGGTATCACACATGTGTAATTCTATATAAACATTCTTGGCAGGATGTTAGTTCATTAACACTTATTAAATCAGGGATGCATTTACTTCATTTTATAGAGAATAAAGGAACTTTGAGGGAAGTCTATAAATTAAAACTTCTAATTGTTTTAAAATTCAGAACCACGCTTTGCGATGTGCAACAGCAGGACAAGGGTAAGCTAAGCAGGAAGTGTAACCTACGGAAGAAGAGCAGATGTGAACTGCTGGGTGGTGGTGCAGGTGGAAACCGTGGCACAACAAACGTATGTAAGCTCAGCTCTGATCTTCCCAGCTGCCATAATGTAAAAATGGTTGTGTCTGTCTTATTGACCTTTGTACATCTACAATAGGGTGCACAGGCTTATCTTCTTGTAAAGTAACTCTATTTAATAGTATTAATTTAATTGTGACTCAATGGTTCATCCTACTCCACACTAACTTCTACAGCCTTATTTGTCTCATTATTTTAACTGGAGTAAATAATATCCAGACACAACTGGGGCAGTTATTTTAATTGTGTGGAACAGTTGTAGTGAGTGGAGTTAAAAGGAACATGGAAAAACCAGAAATGCAACATGTGAATGGTCCCCTCTTGGTTTTGTTTGCTTCCTGGATTTTTTTTACTGAAAGTATTTCTCATTGTCATTAAGCAAGATAATTGTACAACAAGGAATAAAAATAGGTATCTCTTTCAAAATCTTCATAAACGTCAGAATCTAATTTTTTATTAGTACTGCAACTCTTTATTTGATCATAATGAAAAAAGATTTTTTTTTAAAAAAAACAGCTACATCTTTATTAATTTTTTATAAAGGTAAATATTTTCAATTAGAACTGCTTAACTTCTGCTTTGTCTTCTTGTCTGGTACTGGGAGGTATTTCAGAGGGTGCCCCAGTTTTCTAATCTTCAGTCTATATCCAAACACAGTTTATCAGGAATTTGGATATCTTAGCATATTGGATTTTCTGTTTCCTCTTAGGAGAGAAAAAAGGGCTGATTTCTTGACTTCTTGGCTGCTAGTCTGGGAACCTTACAGCATGTTGGTATGCATGTAAATGGCTGATACTGTGTAAGTATGCTGCTTCTCTGTGGTCTGATAGTATTCCTTGCCTACTGTAATCAGAATATTTGATAATCATCAATAAACACTTAATAGTGTGCCAATAAAATTGACACCTCCCTGTGTCTGTACTCTAATAAATATTCTTGTAGATAAACACTAACTTTTATCAGTGTATCGGGTCAGCCCTAGTTATTTATAACTTGGGGGTGGGATTCTGTACACAATTTAAGAATAAAAAGGGATTTTATAATAACTGCTGTTTACGGCTGGGAGAAGAGAAGTTGATGCAGTTGCATGTGGGATGACACCCCTTCTTCTTGTCTGAGGGATACAGCACACACACTTCCTCAGTAATTTCACTTTGTGGAAATGGGTGTACTGCAGACAGCTGTAACATACAAACTACGGTGATTATGCAAATGTCTCTATTTTGGATCTTACTAAGAAACAAGTTTTGAAGTTTCAAATTTTGAAATAATTGAACAATTTGGTCTCTTTGGTCATTGGACGGGGCAGCAGCTGTGAACTCACCTGACTGGATTTCTCTTCCTGGCTCTTTTACTGGACTGTGTGATTTGGGGACAAATAACATCAGTTGGTTTTGTCATACCTTCCTTAGTGACCATCTGCCTATGGCTTGGGGGTTATCTTGGCTGTTTTTGAAAGGAAGAGGAGGAGATAATTTTCTGTTTCTGAGTCTGATATGTTCTAAGCCCCGAAGTATATTATGTTACATAAACTCCCTATTAAAATGAAACAGTAAGCTTTGGGTTTGGATATATAAATTGAGTCTTTCTAACCTGCGTAAGACAGGTAAGACAGGCCTGCTTACCCTCAAATTTATCATGCAGCTTAGAGATGTGTAAAACCCAAGTCTTTGTCTCAAGCAGTAGCTGCAGAAGCATAACACAGGTGAACCTCCATTTCCAGTATCCCATTTAATAATTAAATAACTTGCTGAAATGCTAGTCCGGTGTATTATGTGTTTACCATTAACTTAGATTCATTAGCCAAATAAAGACTCATTCTTCACTTGAAGGAAGATCTCAGCTCCCTCATTTGGAGGATGAGTTGCCCAAGGGCTGGGATGTTTATGTCCTCTGTTATCATTAAATGGCCAAAGGAAGGATGATTGCAGCATCTGAAGTTCTTTGCTTGCCAGCAGAATGGCCAACAGAAGTGGGAAAAAAAAACCAAAAACCAACCCTAATTCACATGTGCTGACTGAAACCGGGCACAAATAATTAACATAGTCTATCAGACAGAGAAAAACAAATGCATCATGGTTAGTAAAATAAATCCTTTGTGGCTTTCAATTGCTGTATACATTCCCACTGAAGTTCAATCAATGTAAACCATCCTAGTTAGCATTTTTATCAATAAGTGGCACCTTTTGTTGAGCCATTTACTTTATTGTTTTCTTTGAGTAAGACGACATTATTCTGTAATAAATAGCCACAATTGAAGATTTTTATTACTATTATTCTTCTTATTATGCAGTTGAAATTCTTAGACTGGCCATGTGCTACTGCAGAAATAAATGCTACTTCTTTCCTAGAATGTGACTTTTCATAAGGCCTGAGGACATGCATTTCTCATTGCTGCAGGAGGAGTGCAGGTGGTCATTGCTTCTCTGGGTGATGGCTGACACATTTTATTATTCAAACTTGGTCACAAGTTCAGATTTTTAATGTTACATGACAGATGTATCGGGTCACTGTTTACACCTGAATAATTACTTGAGTAGACATTAACAATGTTAGTGGCTTTTCAGTATAATTATGTCTTAAGGTAGAAATCTGATCCATCTACAAGTCACTAATTGGTATTGTTAGATGACATAATATTATGACTAAATGATGGCAGTTACATGGCATATGCAAAAAGACTTCATGTTTATCTAACATCCTTCTGTGACTCAGTGACTGCCAGACTTGCCCCTTCCTCCCCTGCCAGGTTAGTTATTGCTGACTGGCTCTGCTCTTACCCAGAGAAGAAGGAAGAAAGCAAAGGAAAAACTCATGATTGCTGAGTTGTCAGACATCTGCATAGCTATGAATCTGAACTAAAATCCACCTGCTTTCTGGTGATTGCAGGTGAGTTTCCTAACACTTCATCTGTGAACAGGAATTCTGGCTTGTAGGGCCATTCTCTTCAGAAAGCCATGAAGATAGGAGAGAGGCAAATTCTTTCCACCAAGGACCTAATAGCTAGACTTCTGGGGACAGCTTTAGGACATCCAAGATAGAGTAAGGTTTAGAGGGTTTTATTCTGCACAGAAAGTCTCCCTCACACTTTGGCTTTTGAGGGGTTTTTAGAGGGGAAAAACTATGTCTCTGTAGATTTTGGGGTTTTTTCACTTTCACTGAAAATGTTTTTGTTTCTCTGTTTCAACCTCCTTTGGACATAAGAGCTTTTCCCCAAAAAGTGAGCAAGAACACTGTAAAAGGTAGGGATGTACTATTTCTCTTTAAAAAATGGGAAAACTGATGCATAGTGAGAAGCTAAAGTATCAGATGCCTTGGTTAGAATCTCAAAGTGGATTTGGCAACATCCAAAATACAACTAAAATATTTCATGTTGAAAACACAGGACCTTGTTTCTAACAAAGTCATCTTTCTCACTCTTCTCCAGTGCTCTGGCATGGATAATGAAAGCATTGAAGGTGAGGGCTGTTTGTACAGGCATGCTAGAACTAATGAAGAGTGTGTGATGTATCTATGGGAGTTTATATCTCCCAGAAATCATCCAAGCTTTTGCCTCACTTTGCAAATATATCTATTTTACAAAACCGTTATTCTGGGAGCAGTTGTTGATGTCTAGCTGCTGTTCAGACCTTTTAAAGTTTGCTTTTATGTTAATTCATATTGAAAAATAATTGGTCAGATTCAGGCTCGTGGATTGAGTTTCAGTCTCATCAAATGACAGGTATTGGTTGCCAGTTACAACACCTCAGCATCTGATACTCTCAAGGTGACTAAAGAGGCACTATCTAATTTCTTTTAAGATTAGTATTTAACAGCAAATTTACTTTCAGTTTTAATGCAGACAAGGTGAAGGTGTGCTATCTAGCAACATTGGATAAGGTATTAGAGTCAGGATTGAATCTTTAGAAAGGTGATGGGCAAAATAATACTTAAATAATGTTAATGTGAAGGTTTTGTGCAATGAATCTCTCAGATAAACACTGGTTGATTACCCTTCCCCATTGCAGACACCCCAGCCTGTGAAGGCCCATTTTGCAGTGCTGACAGACTGGCTCTCTGCTGGTGTTGGACCTGTGTCTGATGGTACCCACTACATGCTTGGTTGACCCCAGGAAAATGGTCTTCCTGGAGGCCTAAGGGAAGGTCTGTATTCCTAATTTTCATGAAGTGCAGTGCTTCTGCCCAAGTAATTCTTATTCTCATGAAGAAAAACCATGAAGAGCGGCACTGGGGTAGCCTTGATTCAGTGTGTGGGGTGCAGGGGGAAGCGTGGGCTCCTGTGAAGCATGGATGGGGTCCTGCCCTTGCAGACTGGCAGAGCCCCCACACAGGTGAGAGAAATATCAGGGAATTTCACTCGTTGACACTAAATAACTCCCGCACAAGGTTGTGTTTCAATAATGTGTTTGTCTTGTTTTCATGGTGACTTACCTGACTCTGTGGCAAGGATTTTGCTTTCAGCACTGATCCATAACATAACAGCAGAGCATCCCTGTGTAGGAGTTCAATGGTAGAACAGTTCTTTGCAAAAGCAGAGGACAGAAACGTTTCTCAGCATTAGTCTCTTGTTTATATGAGACGTTCAGTTCATGAAATACTTTCAGGTGACCTATAACCCATCTGTCTGCTTCACACTCTGAAAATCCCCTTTCTCCCTGCCTCCTCCTGCTTCTGAGCTCAGATGTGTCTGTAATCGGAGCCTGAAGTCACCAGGACACAAGTGTTTCCAGGCTGTGCTGACCTTGGCAGCGGGTGGAAGCTGCATGTTTGGTTGTGAGATAGCTTTGCTTCCCAGCGTTGAGATGTCACCCTCGTCCAGCATGGGGAAAGTGAGCCAAGGCCCTCATTACTGGGAAGAGGCTCTGGTTATCTGGACAATGGCAGGCATGCCTACTGCTTGGTGTACTGTTTCAAAACAGCAAATGCTTTTTTGCTGCTCTCAGGCACAGTGCAGCTCGGTGACAGGAGTGCTCCAAATGCTCCTGTGATCCCTTTTCTTTGCACTGTATCTTGAGACAATAAATCTGTCAGGCAGGAGGTATGTGTTTATACTGCACCTGCTGCTCTCCTTGCTGGACTGACACTGACAGCATACTGCTGTACTAACGTAGCTATATGTTACCCTCCCCGGGGCTGCAGTTCTGCTGCTGTTGGACCATTTGCCATGGTTTACTTAATTACACAAGATCAAAGGAATATAGTGACATATTATCTATTTTCTGCTATCATCTCTCAGGCTGTCTCCTAGAGTCCGTACTTGGTGGATGAGTCTGGCTGCTGATGCTGTCTTTCAGGTTCAGGCCTTGGATTCCTCAAACAAATTTTATGGGTTTTTTCCCCTCTAGATTGAACCTTTGTAAATAATGAAAGTGAGAGAAACCTGATCTGGTAACCTAATAATTTAATAAATTAGGTAATATAACATGAAAGAAGTAGTACAAGACAAAAGATTCCTTGCACTGCTTAATTTAGGTGATTGTCTGGGGCAAATTGTGCATATACAAATATGTTTCAAAGTAGGTTTGTGCTGTCAAAAGTGTCATAACAGGCTGTTTGGATGGTCTGGGTCATGATTTGGTATGTCCCCAGTGTCCTGAGGCACTGAATAACTTGTTTGCAAAGTATTTCATCCTCTGATGAATCCCTAAACCAATGATATGAGAAATGATGAAGAAGTATAACTGCACCAACACGTATTCTAGGAAAGCATGGAGTCTCTGCAAGTCCTCTGTGTGTGGAGGAAAAGGTCTTTGTGCAAGCAGAACTAAGACCATTGGGAGGAAAGTGTACATGACAAAGGAGAAAAGAAACAGTTGTGGTTGAATACCTTCACCAGTGCCAAACAAAATCTCTCTGGAAACTGAGATAAAAGATGTGGTGTGATTAAAATAGCTCACTTGCCATTTAGAGGTGTGATGTTATAGACTAGATGGGAGTGGGAAGATAATTGCATATAGATGTAGGGGCTGAGTGTCTGCATATGTGCACGTATGTCTGCATATAGGGAAA
>NW_010332165.1:20276-43055 GCF_000700745.2 Antrostomus carolinensis
AATGATTACTGGTCTTTATTTCCATTTCTGATAAGGTCCTTAATGCTGAGTTTTACAGAGTATTCATTTCAAGACACCCTTGCAGTTAATGACAAGTGTAGACCCAGCAGTTGTGGATATGCGCTCTGGATACGTCTGTTGTTCTGTGATTTATAAGTTTGATGTTCTCTTAGTGAGAAACTTCTGTAGCTTATTTCCTGGCATGGTATTAGTTTCTGTTCCTCAGCTGTAAGGGAGTGTGGCTACACATTGGCTGCCTTTGTCTGAAACATGATTGACTCTTGTTTATCAGGAGCTGTGGTCTTACTCTGGCTTTCTGCCTGGCATGTGCCTGATGGAGCTTGGAGCTGTCGGTCAGGATTGTGTTTTGTCTGCTGCATAACAGGCAGGCGCTGGCACACTGCAACTCATTTGCAGGGCATCCCCACTCGGCACACTTGCAACATCTGCATCCTTTCCATCTCAAGCAGTCAGGATTTTCACAAGCCCACGTACTTCAGGTTTCATAGTAGGTACAGGCTCCAAGCACTCCCATTTTATATCCACAAAGAGATTCCCAAAATCTGCTCTGACCTGGGCACTAATGAGCAGGGGGAAGTGATTTCATACAGACAAGTACATGCAGTGACAATTCTGCACCATTAAATGAGTAAAGGCTATAGTTTTCTTACCTTACCCCCAACACAGGGTGCTGCTTTACCTGAGCACGTGGAGGATGCCATGGTACATCCATAAAGACCAACCAAAGATCAGCCCGCACCCATTTTTAACAGGTGCTTCATTTAGCTGCTCAGTGCCTCAAACAAATTACTCAGCTCAGCATCCTACAGCTCTCTCATTTCAAGTTTAATTTACCCTAACTGGATTTAAGTAAAACATCATCTCAATATCTTCATCACAGCATTGCTCGAGCTCCAGTTTGGCAAGGCTGAAGAAAGCAGCTCAACAAAAACTCCCATCCTAGGAGAAATTAGAAATTGCTCTCTGAGGTAAATGTGTTTCAAAGGGAAATCATTCTCAGCTTTAGACCTTGCAGAATCCTAGCTCAGACTGTAACCCCAGAGTTCAAATATCTCAGAAATAAGGTGAATCTTTGAAACCTAAATGTAAGCTAAGAAGCTAAAGATTATCTTGAGTGCTCAGAATCTTAAGAACTTTGGAACTTCAGCCTGTGCTTTCTGTAGCTTTGTGGTGTTGGTTTTGGGTTGTTTTTTTCTTCTTTTTTTTTTTTTTTCCTCAAATGAACACTCAAAGTAATGCAGTCAATTTTATAAGCATCAGAGTATCAAAAAAGGGTAAAGTGTTAAAGCAATGTAAGATTATTTTTGTCCCCAAGAAGGACAAGTAAATTTAAGACCAAAGGATTTTGCTGCAATTAAAACATTTAAATCTTTGATGCCTGTTAGCTTTGTTCTGGTTACAAAAACATGTGCTTCTCTACCAATGTGAAAGATTTAGTTTTTCCTTTTATTTTTTTTTTCCTAATAGTGTTTATGAAAAGTCCTGTGAGGAAAAAGTATCAGACACAACAGGCATACTTTAAGCATTAGAGGATAAACACTAAATATGAGGCTAGAAAATAATTTAGTGTCAAAACCTCATTATGGATTTGTAAGCACCATTATGATTTTTAAAGTACTATATTTATTCATTTTGCCAAATTAGTATGCACTGGACAGAAGCTACAGCCCTGCAGATTTAGGCTATGTTTCAGGCTCATACATTTCTCAGGGAGAAGGCAGCCCCGTGTGTCCTGGTCTGGCATTCTGAATGGGTGCATATTTCTAGATGTAAAACAAAAGGCACAAAAACTATTAATTTCCAACAGTGACTTGTTCTTAATAAGCAGCAAGCATTTTGTGCTCTTACAGAACTCCATACAAGGATTTTAAAAGATTTACAAGCATTACTGTGTAAAGCTGCTTATACTCACTCTGGGTTAGAGCGATGGTATCAGAGTTGCATTCTGCGTGAGGCTCCAGTAAATGATAGAGCGTTACCTATTATCACATTACTGCATCAGTTTGGATTCTGGAAGTCTCCAGTTACTTAACAGTAGACTCCCTTAAATTATTTATTGTTATTACATATATTTTCTATGACTCTAGTGCCTAGGAGCTTTAAACATGGAACAAGACCCAAAACCAGTATAAATATACAATTGAGAGAAAGCTCCTTCCCCAAAATGATTGCAAGGTGAGACAACATGATACATATACCAAGAAACAAGACAGTACTGGCTGGAGTAGCAGACAGGGCTTAGGCACATCAGTAGCCTACCTTCTGGTTTTGCAGGCATCGTGAAAAAGAATATACTTAGTGGTAAATGGCACCAGATATATCTTCAGGGAATGAAAGCTGATAGGCAAATAGAGGGTCCTTAGAAGTGGAAGCAAGTAGTTTAGGTTTGATGCAATGGCTGGAGGTAAGAGGAGTAGCCAACACAACCAATGCAAAGGTGAAGCGACATGGGCAGACGGGTCAGAAAAATTATCTTGGTAGAGTATTCAGGGTAGAGATCAGTGGGACAAGGCTGCATTTGTCAGGGAAGGATGTTATAATATTAAAGATGGTAAGAATTTGGATAAAAGCTCTCATTCTGTGAATAAAGCTCCAATTTCAAGAGTCCTATGCAAAAAGAAATTAGAGATATTAGGACATAATCTGGATGTCAGAAGTCAGAATAAGCCTGCCTTTTCCTTGTCAGGTGCAACCACTGACCATTTTTTTTTTCCCCCTGAGTTAGGATTTTGTTTTCCAGCCTTGGACTGGAAAAGCGTGACTCCACAGTGTTAACATATGCCAGATGGTTGACAAGAGTCATTTTTATGGCAAATCTTAGAATACTTTTGTCTAAAGTTTCAAATGAGGTGCCAGAATCAAGGAACTCCATAAGAATATTAGTTATATATTTTTTAAAGTTCTGGCACTCTGGGTCTCAGAAGAGTTGAAAAATGTTACTAAAATGTGCAGGAAATTAGAAGTTAGTTAGGTGGAAGTAATAAATGGGCATTTATTACTTGATAAAACTCTAATTTTTAGGTGACTTCTGTCATTTATTTTGCTGTCTGATCAGGGATTTCTGAATACTTGAGATTTTCATTGTGTCACGTTGCACATATTTGTTTATACAGCCCTGTTAGTTGCACTTCTGTCGATAATATACATGATCGCAATGCTGCAGTTTTCAGTTCTACACAGCTCAGAATACCAGTATCAGTGCTTTCTAGCCAAGTGTTTCACCATTATTTTATACTCCTTGTTTTAGATACAAATTCCCAAAATAATGTTTGGCATCTTCATGGCTGTGCTAGATGGCTACAGATGGTAGTAGGAACATCTTCTGTCTCTATACTTACTAAATACAGGCTGTTTCCCAATAAATAACAATTTTGCTACTTTACATCTGCAGAAATGGCTTTACTAGAAGTTAGGGCACCTTAATCTCTAATGAAAAATCAAGCTATAAATGACTTGACGATCTCATACCAAACTGACAACAAAATAGAAAACAAAGCCTAGGTTTTTCTGGAGCTAGCCTTATGTAAAACTCGTGTTAGTTGCGTGGCCACTTGCATCTGGTTAAGAACACCTGGTTCAATCTCCAGGATTTACAAACGAGAACGTTTAATACTCATGCAGATTCCCGCAGAAGCTACTCCCTTGTCTTCTCCATGGAGCATTGCCTTCACTTTGAGAAAAGTTAAAAAAGTGGTTTCTAACTTCAGGTAGTCAGTGTACTGACAGTGAAGCATGAGGGAGTTTTTGTGTGATTTACCAGGTCGAGTTAAAACCTCACTGCATAGGAAACTTCACTTCAGCATGATGATTCAGAGGGAAACTATGGACTGCCTTGTCTTTGCCAGGGTATTTAACTAACTCCAGTTAAGAGTCCACCTTTGTTGGACGGTGCAGACATGGCTTAGCTCTGTAAACAAACTTCTTGATCTCTGGAAGCTGCTCGTGATTGTTTCATGCCTTCAAAGGTTACAGGTTTACTTTATTAAACATTAAACATTTTTATCACAACATCTCTTGCTCTAACCTTCTTCTAAACAAATTTAATACCATCTTAATCCAATACCATGTCCATCTTCGATACTGTGTCTCCATCTAACTATGACTTTAGCATGTGCTCCTTAACCTCTCCATACGTGGGCTGAAATTGCAACCTACTAGTATAACTTTTAAATTGCATTGTTGAACAGCTTCACCATTATGCTGGTGATGTTTGACAGTCCAGAGTGCTGGCAATCGCACAGACCCTCCTGCTGAGCTGCCTTAGCTGTGCTATCTGTCAAAAGCTGTGCGGACACAACCTTCCACCCTACAGCAAACCTACCTTTTGCCTTTAGAGAGATCCTGTAGAGACCATTTTACTTGGCTTGGTTAGCAAATGAAGGGATAGCAGATGTACAGGAATTTTCTTACTTTCCAACAGGACTGAATAGGAACAATGTAGGTTTCCTGTCTTTTAGTTTGGGTTCGCTTCATTTTTCATCGACCATGCTCATGTTTGATTATTTGTGCTTCTAAAATTCAAAAACAAGTGAGAAAATTGACTATGTATAAGCTAAAGCCTATGGAAGAGAGATTGGTTTAGTTGTTCAGACAGTTCCAACATGTAAACAATAGTGATTTATCTCTTGAACTAATGGAAACTAATTTAGTATTTCACCCTAACACCAACAGAATGCCTGTGTGCTGAGCCTCATTCAGCACATGAGCAATAAAGCTCTTGTGCTTGTCCAGCACTGCTCAGCAGTACAGATGCCAAGTTTCACAGCCATTAAAATCAGAAGTTAATCAGTTTCTTACTCATAAAGCAGAAATAAACTTGATTCCGTCACCCTGCTTCAGGTAGCTGACAGAGAGCGAGATGACACAGAGGGATGTAATGGGCTAAGCTCTGATGCTTGAGGACTGGAAGTGAACTTCAGTGCCCTATTAATGTTGGGAGTGGGGGAAATTCTGACTGGGCAAGAAATAATATGCCTGTCACCAAGGAGATACTGAAACTAGTCATTCTCGACACTTTTTCTGGAAGATGCTTCAGCACTTTCCTTCTGAATGGTCTGAGTAGGCCACCAGGGCTTGCCAATAAATGGGACACTGATATTTCGCTGTACTCCCAAGATACCTGTACAGGACTTTGCAAGAGGATGAAATCCAGCAATCTGTGCTGATGTGTTTGGGAGGGGTTCCTTATGAAGACTGTGCCTCTTTGTTGTTGCTGGGGGTGAGCATGTGGTTTTGTAACCCAATTTGCTGGTTAGATCCAGGAACCCTTACACAAATACAAGGTTTACTGGGTGCTTACATGAAGAAGGAGCTGGGCTGTGTCTAAAATAATACTAATATCAATAATGCACACTTCAAAGCTCATCTGAAGTGAGAAGTTCCTTTTTTGATTATGGAATGATTGAGTAATTAGTCTCCTAGTAGTAATCTGTTGCATTGTGTTGATTTTATGCTAAAGTCTATTACTACTGGATTTATTTTTATCAACCCCTCTAAGCAAACCTTCTTCCAGCACGTCTCTGTCAGTGCAAATGGGATAAGAGGAGCCCTTGATAATCCATACCTAGTTGTGGAGGGGAGGCATCTCTTCTGTAAGTGCTACTGTATCCAAAGTAATTAATGTGTTAGAAATGACAAGCAGATATGGAAGAAACTCAATATATCCTGTATAGTTTCTTCAGGTTCAGAGACCTTAATTGTTTCTGCTGTTGCCCTACCCCATGTGACACGCAGCTGTCAGGAAATCTCTTTTGTGCAGAGTTCAGAATGTTAGTATGTTCTTTGGAAGACGGAGTTACAGATGCAGTTACATTATCCAAACACATTGTTTCTACAGAAAAAAGTGTTTAATGTTTGGGTTAGTTTTACATTATGGCAAATGTAATCTTCCAATGTAAAAATCCATTCTCTCTTTAACAAGGAAGATCCTGCCAGCTATAAAATCAAGGGCTCCTCCAAGAGGGTTTTTAAAAGATGTTTTGTTACTATGAGAAACTTTAGTCTTGCTCTGTGGTTCGGTCGTGCAGTGGGAGAGAGCAAAATGCATACAGTGTCGAAAGTGGCTACAAGAATCTGAAAGGTAAAGGAAACCAGTCATTTAATATATTATCTTGATGTTTCAAATTGTTGCTTTTGAATTTCCTGAATCTTAATTTAAGGAGTCTCTTCATATTATTTTGACTGTAAATTATTTATATGTTTCCCTATCTTTTATGGTACGCTGTTTCTGGGCTTCCTGTGAGACCTCATCAGCTTCTAGCAACATGCTGAGGCACTGCTGTAATCCATCAAAAAGGAGAGGAGAGGGGGCTAACAAAGTGATGCTCTGGGATTTGTACTAGCATGAATTGTCAAAGATGAATAACTAATGGTATGTTTTCTCATTTCTGAAAAGCTGTGGAAGATTCCTGGTAATTTTGTTAGAATAATTCATTAACCAATATTTTTACCCTTCATTGTTAAATCTTATGTATCTCTCTTGTTTTCATCAATCTTAGCCAAGCACTCTGGCATTTGTACATCATCCTGCTCAAAGAAGGCTATTTCCCAGAGCATCTTTGCTGGTATTTTGTTTCATTCAATTTAAAATATCTCAAGTAAGAGAAATGCTTCTGTACCCTTCAGAGATGAGGATACAGTCCAGGACATCTCACTGTCAGGTATTTTTTCCCTGTGAAATTAGCCAAAATAGCCTTCTATTCTTTGCATCCTATTACTGATAGGTCTGTGTGTATCTTATTTCTCCTTTACTTAGAGATTGTTATTTGGCACCTGTAGTTTTTCCAAACTGCAACCAAGATCAGATTGTGCAACATCCTCATCAGTAACCACAGGCTGAGTAAACCTTCACGGGAGCTGCAGTGTGCCCAGATGCTGCGTGGAGCCCATGGTTCCCTGCGGTATGCCTTGGCAGTGGTGAGTACAAGCATGGTTTCTCCGTTCATAGAATCATAGAATGTATTGGGTTGACAGGAACTTTTAAAGGTCATCTAGGACAATTACCCTGCAGTAAGCAGGGACATCTTCAACTAGATCAGGTTGCTCAGAGCCCTACCCAACCTGACCTTGGGTGTTTCTAGGGATGGGCTACCTACCACTGGGCAATACATTCCAGTATTTCACCACCTTAATTGTAAAAAATTTCTTCCTCATATCTAGTCTAAATCTCCCCTCTTTTAGTTTAAAACCATTATCCCTTGTCCTATCACAACAGGCCCTGCTAAGAAGTTTTTCCCCATTGCCCTAGCTACATATCCTCTTAAACTCCCGCTTTATTAGCTCTCCATGTTTCTTTTAGGTTTGTTTCAGAGTTACTGTTTTCCAATTTTCCCCCTATCATACTGAGAAGAATGCCAGCACTTTACTGTTTTGGACCCATTCATAGACATAAAATCTGCTTAGGTTCTCCTTCAGTTTCTAGAGAAGATCTTAATCTTTAAATTGAGATAGCTAACGCAGAAGAACGCTTTGTCTTTTATGACCAAGAGGATATAGAATGTCATTGATGGAGCAAGAAAGCCTTTTGCAGATCTTAGGGCAGCTGGAATTTAGTTTCTCCAGTGAAAGACATGTATCTAGAGCCATATGGAAGTGCTTGGGAGTGGCTACCTATTAAATGGAAATTGTTCCTCTCATGGACTTCTTCAGGCCCACAGCTGCATTCTTCACTGCTGTGGGAGATCGCAAGCTGAGTCTCAAATTTTCTGTGACTGACTTGCAATCAGATTTATCGACTAGGGTAGGCTGACTTTCAGAAAGTGTAAAAGACAAAACAGCAACTGTGGGAATAAAAAGAACATTTTTTTCATTACTGGCAACTTCCTTGCTCTGACTCTTTGACCTCATCCCAAGGTCAATTAAATACCTCAGAGGAACTGGAGTGATTACAAATCAACTTTGTCATTGTCCATTAGATGGATGGAGAACATTTCATAAAAATGAAAAAAAAGGGTTTCCAGGGAGACCTTCTCAGTAAGTGACTTGTCCATGAATTGAAGATCAGACCTTTACACAGGGCAATTTACTGGTTTGCTCAAGTGTTCTCACATAGACTTGGTGCCCCCAGATGTTCTTCTTCTGGCACAGTGGTGTCAAGTCAACCATCAACACGCTCAGCTGGAGTCCTCCTCTTCCTTGGTTTCCCATCCTATGGTTCAGTACATTATCTGTAAGTACCTTGCTCACTCCAGACTGGAGAGAGAAGTCATTATCAAGGCATAATACTTTTTGCCTGTGGTTGATAGGGAAAGGAAAAAGCAACAAAAAATGAGCACTAAATGAAGATGATCCTGTTGACTGCAAGAACTATCTTTGAAGACTTCTAAACAATCAGAAACTTCAGTTTGTTTTCAGCATATGCTCCCAGGGGAAGGTCATCTGATTCATATCCGTCAAATGTTGAAGGAATGAGTCACAGTCAAACAAATCACACTTTTCTAACTTGTCTTTACACATAGGGGAAGGAATAATCTCTCTTCATTTAAAAGGACTTTTTTTTTTAGTAGACAACACTCAATAACTTAGCCCCATGTTATCTGTTTTCCTTGAATTATGAATATTTATTCTTCTCCATATCCATAAATAATATATAATCTACAGTTGCCTCATTTTTCTCTTATGACCTTTATACACATCCTGTACTTTAAATAAAACTCTCTCATAGTTACAAAAAGCTCTAATTTCCAGTTGAAACTTAATTCCACACCCACAAAAAAAAAATAATCTTGTCTTCAAATAATAGCTAATATCAGATTTTATATTCTTTACTGCCAGTCAGCCACCACTGGACATGAGCAGAAATGCACTGCTCCAGAAGTCATCAGTTTATGCCACAGCATTTAAGATGTGATAAAACGTGTATGCTCCCGTGCCCTGTGATACTAACCCAGGGCTGCAATATTAGTGTGGAGGTGTGAAAAGTGCCCTCTGTGGGCAGTACTCCCATAAAGCTGACGGGACATCATACAGATGCAGCACCTGCTTTGTTGCTCCAGGAAAAATGGAGATCAGGAGTTGTGATTGCCCTTTTGCTCTTCTATGGGAGTCTTCTCCTTGCATAGCCACCTGTCCCAGGCTGCATAGCCCTCTGAGTGAGGTTTTTCTTTGGCATTTCCATTTGCTTTGCTTTATAAATTCTAGTGGTTGAATATGTTTAAAAAATGGCATTTGCTACAGCTACGTGTTTTGTGGCAGTATTCTGTAATCCAGCACACAAAGGTGCTCATGCCTGCTCCACGCTCCCTTCCAAAATGTGTTGGCACAAGAGGTGGAATGGCTTCCCGTTGGGTCAGGGAGCTGTGTGAAAAGGAACACAGCAAAATAGCTCTCTTCAGCCAAACCCACTTCTGGCGGGGGTTTAGTTCACAGCCACCTGCACGCTTCCACATCCCCACGGGGAGGGGACAGCTCACACCGGGGTACGTGTGCGAGGGTGGAGGTCCAGGGGTGGCTGTTAGGCGGTGATGGCTTGAGCCTGATGAAAAGCTATTAACGAAAAGCTTTCTGAAAGGTGTGCTCTGAACTGTGACCCGAATGTAAAATAGATGTGTTCGCAAGGCATGTTCAGGAAATTAAATTAACATCTCTGCTTGCAAGGAACTGAAACTGGTTTGCTTTTTTTCCCCTCTCCTA
This sequence comes from Antrostomus carolinensis, assembly GCF_000700745.2. Lineage (NCBI taxonomy): Eukaryota > Metazoa > Chordata > Aves > Caprimulgiformes > Caprimulgidae > Antrostomus > Antrostomus carolinensis. The sequence goes on from NW_010332165.1 coordinate 29,928, forward strand.
ATGTATACTAAAATGCCTAAAGAGTAAATCTGAATGAGACAACTATTTTAACAACCATCATCTCACGCTATTTAAAAAATGCATTAATTTAGATTTATTATCATGCACACCAGACAACGCTCAGTGAACATGTACAGGTATTGTCTCAGCTACTACACAGTAAGAATCTGAACTGCTGTCCAAACCTAAACCCTTCAGAGTTAGATAAATATTCCCATTTTAGAGAAAAAGAACCTTGATACACAGAGAATGCATCCAGGACAATTAATCACAGGACATATCTGGGGCCAGAGCCAGATCTGACTCACAGTGTTTTCTTTTTGTTGAGAAAAAAACATACTTATTTTTCATAATTATGTCATAGAATTAGTGTAGGGGGAAGAAAAACTTTTTAGAAGTGATACAGAGTTTAAGGTAAACCTGTTTATTAATTCCTCTAAGACGAGCATGATTTTTAAAATATTTATTTTGATATCACATATTTCTGTATTAAACAAATGTATATCTCTAATCTTTTAGTTTGGACATCTAGAGTAAATATTTCTAGATTATCTTAAAAAGATCTTTGAAACTTATCCTATGGAAAACACTGACATTTCATATTTTATTCTGAATTCTGAACTTTTCTACTTCTAGAAGACTGGACCTGCCTGTGAAGGGATGCTGATTTCTTTCCAGCTCCTCTGACTTCAAATGACCACTTACCAGGACAAGAAGTAGTTGAAAAGAGACCCATTGAACATTGAAATGTAACTTTTAGTAATATAAAATATAAAGTGATAAAAGGCACCGCCCTCAAAAATGCATTTAACCATGAAGCTAATTTATCAGATAAACCAAAAGGTTTGGGCCTTTTAATTCAAACAGGCAGACTGGATCTTTCCGAGGTAATTACGAAGGCTTTCCTAACTACTGTCATTTTAGATCCTTGGGTCACTTCATTTGTAGTAAACCATGCCATTTAGATACACAACTGATTTTGAAAAGTTCTTTTTTTAATTTAAAAAAAATAATTTGATCTTTGCATATCTTAACTCATTCTCTCTTATCTTTTATGTTTCTTCACTCTCCAAATAACTATAATTTTGTATTTTCTCTGTCATAAAAATCCCAGTGCTTGTAGGTCTCGGACTTCACTTTGTCTCTTGCCCCATTTTTACGTCTTCAACCTCAGTCTTAAAATTTGTATTATTTCCCACTTATAAATAATTAGCTAAACACAGCTTTATTCAACTCTGATGTTTCCCTAGCTTTATCTTTTTCATTGTATTCAGGTCCAAGAGTGTTACTGGGCATTGTGCTCTTGAGTATTCACTAACCCAAATATATACCAAAAACACAGTACCAAGAGCCAGGATTTTAAAATCTGTCTGAAAAAGGAGAGAGGGTAAAAAAGAAAGAGTAATTTACATACCCAAAGGCAGGACTGAGTTATTTTGAGAATTTAACCTGAACTGTAGCTGCTGTGCTTTTAACAATATAACCCTGTTTGTTATATGATAGAAAATATTGTACTATGATAAAACCTTATTCTTTGGTTACAATATACCATGTGAATGTAAATGTCTCTGAAGCAGTTCTATTTACATTGTAGAAAGACTTAAACAAATTATGCTTCACCCAAAAAGGCAATAAAACCCATCCCAAGATCACTGTAAAATGTACCAGAGTGTAACATGAGAACATGTAGAGGACTTTGGGAGATGTAAAACCTACAATCCGAGTTGCTGGAATGGTGTCTATTCAGAGAAAAGAATCTTGTCCCAAGCTTTCTATCTGACTGCATAAGTGATCTTGATGCAGTGAATCAATATCTCATTATGTGAGAAAGGTCTCCAAGACAAATTCTGAAGCACAGAGTAATTAGTGTCAAAAAATAACATTTCTTCCTTTTTCTTTTTTTAAAAGTTTCATTTAGAGGTATATGTTGAAATAACACAAGGTGATGCAATAAGCAGATTGAATAGGATGTCACATTGCTTTAAACCAACAGATGACTTGCCTTAAGGTCTTAATACTGCTCTATCTGCAATGAACACTTCTGGAGCCCCACTTGAGAGCTGCTTTAATATCAAGTTAATTCATGTTGATGGCTACAGCTGATTAGTCACCACTTACAAAAGAAATGACAGCAACTGGATACTTGAAAAGAAATACTGTGGTTGATGATTTGCATTATGAAAAATGCCAACATCAGATCTATTTTGGTGTCCCTGAGAATCTGAGCTTTGAGAAAATGACATGTAGAGGAGTTCAGCACTGTGGGTTTATGCCTGGGCACAAGGAGTCTCTTGTGCCCAGGCATAGAAGAGGAGACTCTTCTTGAGGGTCCAGCTGCCCTCCTCTATTTTATAGCAGACAACCATTGACTGATAAAAGCCGTGTCTGGAAAGAAAGCCATTAACTCCTCCCTTTGACATGGCTGGAGTTATGAGACCACACAGGTTTTTGCTCCATGCTGCTCCTGCACCCCTCGTTTCCTACGTAGTTTTATTTAAGAGAAAGCTTCAGTGAAAGGGCTGGAGGCTGGATGCCTCTTTCAGGTTGAGGCTGTAGGCTAATGCATGGTGCCTAGAGGGTGGAATTCATAGGTTGAAATGTCCTACACACATCCCACCCCATGCAGTGATTGCTCTGGGGATTTGTAGGAAAGTAGGTCTGGGGAAAGGCAGAAGTGGAGCTGTGGGTTACAAATGAGTTGAAAGGACAAAAGCTTAATAAAGGACCAAGAGGATAAAATGAGAGATTTGAGGATTGTCATCTTAGGTTTAGCAACCACAACAGTACTTAAGTCGGACTAAGATGAGCAAGTCAAGATCTTTTTTTAAATTATTATTATTATTTTTATCATCACCTGGCATTATTACTGAACTTACTCTTCATGTATGGGTTAAGCATAGGGCAAGGAATTATCCTAGGAAACTGTTTTTCCTTGGATACCAAAACTTACTAAAAAGCATAGATTACCAGTTCTAATACATATGTAAAATTTTTCAAAATAGCAAATATCTAGCGAGCATAGATTACCAGTTCTAATGTAAATACATGTGTAAAATTTTTCAAAATAGCAAATATCTAGCAATGCCTTATTATTAATGTTAAAATATTAATTTCTTTCATGCTTTAGTCTTCAAAGTTACTACTTGCATTTATTGAAACTTTTTCAAATGGCTTATTAGAAGTAGTGTATTGAACTAATCTGTTTAAGAATTCTTATATAGTGTTTGAATAAATTTTGTAGTGGAATGTGATGATTTGCTGCCCATACATGTGAGACCCATTTGATTAGGAGGTGGCACTTCACCAGAGAAGTTGAATGGAGAGATGTTGAGCAATACGTAGGGATTAATTTAGGAAAGTCCCCTGGAACGCGATGGGAAAAAATAGTTTTAGGTATGGGGTTTAAGTAGCTAAAAATTTAGCACACTGTCTTTGTAGATGCAACAATTTGCTAAATTTAAAATAGGATTTAAACTCATATTCGTGCTATGATTCCACTAAAACCTGAGAAGATCAATAAGGGAGGAAAATATCTTTCAGAAGATCAGTGCTCTTTCATGGAATTTTGGACATTAAAAAGTTCGGTAGGTTTCAAAGATATCCCTTAAAATATGTTACAGAGGAAATGAGTCATCCTCCTGTCTCAGGGGAATGGTTGCTTAGACTGATAACATGGGAGGGTTAAGCAAAGGAATAAGGTTTGCAGAGGAAAAAGTTTGTAATAACCCTGGAAAACAGTAAACAAAAATCGATCCCTTTTCCCCATCATCCTTTCCTCCTTCTCTCTCCTCCACCCCCTTTTAACACGTGACAGCTGTAGAAATATGATTTCAATATGCAAAATCAATTTTGATTAGGCAAATTAAAGTGTTTTAGAACCTGATTTTGGTATTAATGCTTAGATATGCAGAGCATCACACTATTTTAAGTATGGCACTTTCAGGTAAGTAACTTGAGCTGATCTTGCAAGATGCTGAGTGCTGCTGATGAGGTCCTGGGCAAACTTTCTTCTTTTCTTACTTGCAACCACACAAAATGTTGTGTCTGTACAGTGCCATGCATATTGGGGATGTGCATTGATAAGGAAGTCTATAAGCCACTGTAACATAAACAACGAGAGCAGACTAATTAATTCTCTTCTGGCTTTCACACTGATAATGAGATGTAGTTACTCCTTCGTCGCTATTGTACTTTTTGTAACACTTCTTTAGAGAACTCCCTTAGAGAATTTCCCCCAGGAAAAAAAAAATAAAATAGTGTTTTCCTTCTGCCCTCTGTGCATCAGTTGTCAAATTCAGGGATGCCTGCCAACACAGCTCAGCCTTTTGTAGTCAGAATTTCGTTTTTAAACAATGCTTTCCAATTCCTAGCTAATCTGTTGTATGTTATTCAAACTTCCAATGTATGTAATTTCGCAAGGATCGACGTAGCCAAGTACACAGAAGCCTTGAGCTGGCACGTCAAACAAAATGTTCTCTGTTGGAAGTGAACAGGATTTCACAGGGGTTGAATAATTAGTGTTTTGAGTGTTCGTGTCTGAGGTTTGCAGTGTATTCCAAAGCCTAATTTTACAAATGTATCCTAACACTTCCTGATCATGAGTGTAGAACAGCTGTTTTGTGTAAATTAAGAGCAAGTGTAAAAGCTTAGCCCTGGTTTAGTCAGCTGCGTAAATCTCTCGAGTGTCTTTGCTTTGGGAAGTTCTTGCCTCTCCTTCAGGATACAACATGACTTTCATTCCCATCGATTCCAATAACAAATTAGGTTTTGAACTTGTAGTGAAGTTGGTGGCTATGCAGGGCCTCTTGACATTTTCTTCTCTGCTAAACCTGGGCCAAGGTCACACAGACGTTATGTGATCTGCCAATTTCTTGTAACATCGGTGAAATCCAGCAGTCTTTCAAGAAAATCTCCTAAAAAAAGCTCATAACAGAGTTGGCTGGGGAACTGGTAGCCTTCCTCTTTTGCAGTAGCTGGTGAGTCAAAACAAGATCAGAGAAGTTATAGTGTTATTCATTACCTGGTCTTGGAGCTTAAATTCATGACTGCCTACTCGTCACCCAGACATTTGATTTCAGGAGGCTTAGCTGCTCTGGGTACAAGGCTACCACGACTAAACCCCTTACGTGCTAGACAGCCAAAAGTCTCACAATCAAAGAAATTATAAAACTGAGTAAGAGCAGGCTGTTGTTTCAAACTCTGCTTCCTTTGCTCTGTAAAGTATTACAATGCTATATGCTATAAGCCCTGTTTTCTGTGCAAATCTTTCTCAGGCCAGCTGCCCAGCCCTCCCTTTCGCAAAAGAGCAAACAGAGGCTATGTCTTTCCCTTTCTGTCTTGGAGAACGGCAGACATGAGGGAAGCAGAGAGGGACAGGACTCCTTCAATGAGCTTTGATATCAGTATTTTATCTTCTCTGCATTTCAGCCACTAACCTGTAAAAGCATCATTCTCTCATCAGGCAAAGCTGGTATGCGTAGTGCCCACGTTTGTCTCATTTCAGTCAGTGGGGCTTCTCAGATGATGTGAGGAAGCAGGATTTGGAGCTGAATTTATGATCATTATAAATGGATTATGCACCTTGAGCTAGTCTGATGAAAATTCATAAAAAGGATTTAGAAGCTACTATTATATACCAAGCACTTCTTCTCCTTTACCTCTTTAAAGAAATGAATATTTTGTTAATACACACACTGATAAATGGGGTAGTGTCAAAAGTAAGGTTTTCTCCATCAGTAATAAGACAAATTTCTAGGGAAACAGGTGAAATGCCTTGTGCAGTGAAAAGGCTAGTCCTAGACCACCTGAGAGAAACTTTCCAGCCCTTTCTTCAGCTGTATGACATTTTAATAAATACTTGTTAAACACTACAATTCATGCAGTCAATTTTCAAGACTTTGAACCCTGCACAATACTTTGTAGTTGATAATGTTGGGCATCTCATTTCATCAGGAGAAAAACCTATGCATCTAACTCAGTAGGTCTTATATATCAGCACAGACCTCCCTTGCTGGAGGGGTTTGGTCCCTGGTGCTCCATGCTGATGCTACAGCCCAGCTGACCTCACTGCAATCGGGGCAGCATGAAGCCCCAGCTGTGCCCAGACACATCCCCCCATGGGCTGCTGAGAGACAAGGGTCCTTGCTTCCCTCCAGATGTATCCTCAGCTGATAGCACATGAGCCATAACTCAGTTTCTCTTGCTGTTAGGACATCTTTGATTATTTGTCTTACAGTAGCACCTAGAGGAATCAGGCGTAGAGGAGCCCCATTAGCCAACCTTGTGCTTCCCATGGCTGAGCTATAATGCCACGCAATCTCTTGGGTATGAGAACTATTTTTTAATTAAGCAGTTAGAATACTGCATTATTTGAGGATCATTCAGCTTCTTCTAATCCTTATTTGATTTAGCTCTATTTTGCTAATGTACCTTTTGCTGCTTGTTGTTATCTTTCTCTTTGAATCTGCTTAGAAATCCATTTAGTCTGGGTAATTGCTCCTTCACAAGGCACTTCTCAGTAATGTTCAGCACAATGATCTCATGTCAAAACATGATGTTAAAATAAAGAGACTGTCATGATAAAGTCTTTTTTTAAAAAAAAAGATGAGTTAAAATCTATTGTTTGTTCCTGTTTTTGATTATCCCCCATTACAGGTAATGAAATAATGTGAAAAAAAGTTGTAAGTATCATACTAAAGGGAACTCAGACACTCATCAATAATATCAGAAATGACAAACATAATCTCATTTAATTGCACATATTGCTGCAGTTGGAACTCAGTTGTCTGATTGCAAGAAAAAAAAAGGAACCATCTATATTGCTACCAAAGTCTGAAAGTTATTTTATTCCCAAATTAACATTGTTGATGTACCTGCATATATTGAGTGTACACTTACTTTATCAAAATAATTCCTCTGCTTTGAAGAGAAGGAATTTGAAGGTGCTGCCTCAGACTTTTCATATGTGAATGCCTCTTATATTATTAATTTTATTTTTTTTTTAAATACTCTGATTTGACTGATGGTTTCACTGCTTTTCATTTGGGTCCAAAAAATGGAGCTTTGCTTTGCAGACTCCCATGCCAGTGGCCAGTAGAAGCAGAGGTAGGTACTGCAGGATGATTTCCACTCATGGTAAATGAATGGGCGGGTCCTGACTCAGCTGAACTCTCACATTCAGGGTTGAGAATACCAGCCTGCATCACTTTTTCGTCAGCATGTTAACCTCTGATTTTAGAGGGAAGCTGCCTAGTCTTGAACAAACATGTGTGGAAAAGGGGGCACAATCTGGTTTATATTGTTTGTTTTGTCTGGTGTTCATTTCATCCTGTGTTTCTGCACAGATATGTAGAAGTTTACACTGGGGAAAAAAAAAAAAGCCATTAATAATATGGTTTTGCAGGTAAGAGTTTGTTAACTAGTAGTTCAAACAAACTACATTTTAACAAAATGTCTTAGTTCTGATTTGCAAAATAATCATTTCTTTAAGCTCATCCACAGCTCTAGGTTTCTGTGATTGAGACAGAAAGGTCTTACTCTGAACTTAAGTATTCTTTTAAAGGAATCTGGATGGATTGAGACTAGCAGAGTAATTTATTATGTCATTTGCTGAATGTACCTAGTTTGAAGATGTTTATGATTTCTTTACCGTAAACATGACAATGCAGTATGTCATAGGAAACCTCCAAGAGTGGCAGCCAGGATGAATAATGGAGATGGTGCCGGTTATCAGAGGTGGCAGCTTGCTGAGTTCAACTCCTATCACTTACATCTGCGGAACCGTATGTATTTGTTGCTTTTAAAAATGTTAGCTGCTGCTGTGGGTCAATAAAATTTCACAGTATTTCAGATAGGTCGCAAGGACCTGACAGGTTGACTTTACAGGGAGAGCTCAGGAGGGGAATAATGGCACATCCCACAGCCAACCACCTGGAAAACTCCTTTTCTTGTTGCTGCTCTCAAGTCATAACTCTACCTCTGCTCTGGTACACAAAATAACCAGCATTAATGGTCCCCCAAAATTTAATATTAAATAGTACTGGCACAAACTTTTGGTCTATACTTGTGGTAACATAACATGGGGTGAGGAGGATTGGTTTTTTTCTCTGTTTCCCCTTTTTTTATTTGTTATTGCTTGTATGTTTGGTTTTTGCTACAGTATTACTCATGCCTGATTCTGGGAGGAGAAGCAGTCAACTACCCTTAAATAAGAGAGATTTGTTAACACAGCCATTGTCTGATGCTAACAAGCCTGACAGGAACCAGTTTTTTCTAAGTGTTCCTAGCTAGGAAAAATTATGGCAAAGGTGTCATGATTCAGACCTTGACTGAATTTCTTAGGTCATTATCAGCCTGTTTTCAGGACATTTAACAATACAGAGCAAGGTAGATATTAAAGCCCGTGGTCAATGATCTGCTTGTAATAGACAAAGTGCTACATGAGAGTTTCATGGGAGGATTGATGCTGCCATCTCTGAGATGTTGCTGACTCACCCATGGCATCTAATGGATGCACTTCCCTGAATTAATTCCTGCTTCCAGTTCCATAAATATGGTTGAACTAAAAGATACCTCTCAGGAAACATCCTGTCTTAATGTCACTTGCTCCAATGGTTAATTACTCTTACTGTTAAACATTTGCATCTTATTTCTGGCTGAAAAGCGTCTAGTGTCAGATTCCAGTTATAGCTTATTATCCTCATGTTGTTTTTTCAAAAAGCTGTTTTTACTTTAGAGGTTTTGAAATTAAACAAGTTTTCCTTTTTTTTCAGTAAGACTTTCATGCCAGTGCCACCTCAAGAATTTTTTCAACCTTTTCACCAGAAGAATTTTTTCTGATTCAGCATGTTTCTTTTCACAGTAAGGAAGCGTTTTGGAATTGTTAAAGCATTTTTAAATTATTTTTTAAAATAGCAGTAATGCTTTAGCTTTGATGTTCAAAGGTATAAGGGAGATAAGGATTACAGGGTATGGTCATATGTTTTATTAGACCAACTGATACAGGTTGAGGAGGGGGAAATTAAAAATTGGTCATGTTAGTATTCCCTATGAATTCCCTCCCTATGCCAAGAGGTTTTTGTGACCCACAATGTACCTGTTTATCAGTCAGTTTAATAAGAGATATTGCTACTTCTTAAGCCTTTATTTTTTGTTTTTTTTGGTTTTTGTTTTGGTGTTTTGTTTTGGTTTTTTTTTTTTTTTTGCAATATTTCACAAAACAAGGGCAGAAAACGTTATATATGAACATTTAAGTATCTTCTAGGAAAGAGAAAGTTTTTTGAGAAAAATAATCTGCCCAAAAGTTATGAACAGCGTGGTTCAGCTCAAAAATAAATAAATCAAAAAGGTGATATATTTTCTGTCAGGCTAAAAGTGTTGAGCTAGAGAAACTTTTGTTATAATTGTCTCTCCTGTCTTTCATCACCTCAAGGTTTATTAAAGGAAATAAATATAACTAAATGTGTTCAGCAATAAAGTATTATATAAAGACATATAAAAATTCAATGACGGGGAAAAAAAAAGTTAGTAGCCAAACATTATAATGTTCTTTAACCATTCTGAAAAGTACTTTGGCCCCCTCCCCTGTCTCCACCTCTGCCAGTGTTGGAGGAGGCAGGAAATTGTACTGGGTGATCAAATAACGTAATTGCTCTAAAAAAATACTAACTGTTTTTGTTTAAAATAAGGCAAAGAGGTGTTGATTCTTTCTCATTCATAACATTTACTACATATTTGACATTTGAGCTGCTCTTACAGGGAAGAGATGACTCCATCCTGAGGGGAAGGATGTTATTTCTACAGCTAATTGGCTGACTGATACCTTAATTCATAAATCCGTGTGCCTGTTCTCATTTACTGTGGCTAAAGATCCCGGCCATTTATAGCCAGCAGTAAGGACTAGAATACTTATTTTTCCTGCTTTCTTTGAATTCCATTCTTAAAAATCACTAAGATGTAAAATGCCTTCTCAATAGATTATATTTTTAAGTCCAAGCACCTTTAAAAATATATATAATATCAAACCTTCCCTAAGAAATCAGTCACACAATGACTGAGAACAACTTCAATTAAATCTTCTTATTAAGTGAAGAAGTAATTTACACTCAGGTTTCACCAGATGAGGTTAATGTAATTATACTAGGGATGTTCCAACAATTGACAGCTGCCTGTAGCCTTATAATCACCTGCAAATTAGAAGAGGAAGAGCTCTGAGTTCCCATTTCTCTTGTGCATGATGCATCCAGAAAGCTAAATAGGGACGTTTCCAGAGGAGACCACACCTTCTTTCTGGGTGTTTTTTCCCTTGAAATTTCTTTCACGGTAATAGCTGTCCATATTTTTATTTTTTCAAATGCACCTTCTCTGCTCAGTTTGACCTTATTGATTGTTAATGTTTAATGTTAAGACTTAGAGGGGGATTTAAATAAATAAAAAAAAAAATCCAAGTGGTAGGCATTGAACTATAAATTACAAAACAATAGATGATTACATCACCTATGCACTGTAAGATTTAACTCAGAGTGCATATTTCTTCTAGGTAAAAGATCCTTCAATTTCTTTTAATGAGAAGATCCTTTGAGGATTGTTCCCTCCAAATCTGATACAGTAACTTTATGTTTCAAACTTATATAAAGATTTTCTGAGATCTACATATAAGAAGCCAAATGAACCTTCAAAAAATTATTGGCTTATGTTTATTGAAAAAACCTCTCTCTAGCAGAAAAAAAAAAAATAATATAGGCAATTTACTGTTTGGATATCTAAAATGAGCAAATTGTTGTACCCTTTAGTGGTTATAAAAAATCTACTGTATCCAAGGCCATCTCAAAGAGTAAACTACATGTAAAATTTAAACCTGGTCCATTCAAGAAATTCCCTTAAAAATTCTGCATACTGTGTTGTGTAAAATGTTCTGGGACATCTATGCACTAATAATGCTCATACAAGCCAGATAATTAGGTGTTAAAGTAGGCAGGCAAGTGTACAACTGGCCAAATACCCTCCTCAGTCAATCTGCTGGCAATTTTGTATGAACATTTTTAATATTACATATTGCGTTCATGAAAGTGGAGGAGAGAGAAAATGTAAGCAAGTGTTTTGAAGTCTTCAGGTATGAATCTTGGGATAACTAAATATTATTTTTATATTTACATTTTATATGAAGTCATTTACTTCTGATCCACAGTTACTGGATATATATTTGCTGTACAAGGAAAAATCTAGGCTGAAAAAAAAGGTCTTCGAGGTACCGATTTTCTCCTTAATTTCCCTGATGCACCACGGCAAGAATTTTCTTAGTGATATTTTATTCATTTTTCTCCTTCTAATTATCTTTGATTTTTCTTCTTCTGGCCTTCTTTCCCTGCTATGCCACAGAAAATGCCTTTGTGGCAAGCAGAGGGGAATTCCTTCAACATATTTCAGGGAACATTAAATTCAACCTGGGATTTTGCTGCGAAGGCTTGAGATGAAAAGTGCTAACTAACAAAATCTGCTGGAGGGGAGAGCATTTTCTCACTTCCATAATGAAATATTCATAGCGTAACACTTTCCCCCCTATGACAAGCACAGGTGAATCCCAGACTGAACTTTTGTGATGTCTAGAAATGGGACCTTGGCAACATCCCTTCTGACAGGCTTATTCATCTCAGCACTGGATGCAAAACATATTCAGCCAGCTGCGTGGCTACGCATATGCTTTCTGTATGTCATGACTCGGAGTGACATGCTAAGATCTTTCTGCCACAAGCCTAATTGTCTAGAAACCTCCCCTGGAAGAGATCTGAACCTCAGCTCTCTAGCCCGTGCGTTGCTTTTGTCACGCCAAGGACAGGGGCTGAGTTTCTCTGAGCATCGATGAGCAGTGCAAGAGCCGCGCACCAAGCCCTGCTCTTCCTCTGTTTTGATAGTCACCCAATGAGGGTGTCTTTAAAAGACAACCTCCCTGCAAAAGTAGACAACTAGAAGATCTAAGTGGCTTTTTGTTTATTATTCATTTGTTTCTTTGTTTTGGTTTTGCTTTGTAAGGACAACTGGTGAAGATAAACAATGTTTCTTTTGAATCCCTGCCAGCAGAAAACTAAACAACCAAAAATGAATCTCGCCTTTTCATACTATTATGCCACAACAGAGAGCTTAAAGAACATTTTCAGTTATGGTTTTGGTTTTTGTTGGGGTTTTTTTTGTAAAGCCTGAATTTGTCTGTCACATGCATTAATCATTTTATTAACTTCATATAATCAATATATGGGGTGTATGGACATCCCACACAGCACCACTTCTAGGTGCTGCAGCCCAGCAGAGCAGAAGGTAAGGCAATTTAATTTGCTTCAATTGAGAGATACTGAAATAATGCTACAGGGCTTGAAAACAGGCACCTTAGCAAAAAGAGACAAATTATATTCTGAAAGTTAAAAAATTATTTGGCTCATGTAGTATTAGACTATGCAGTTTGTTGGACTGTCATGCAGTGTATAAAGTGTGACACACATTTCATGCAATTAACAAATAGTTGGAATTTCAAAGCTATCCCAAAGGGGCAGCATGAATATATTCATTAGGAACCTCAGATACATAATGAATATGTTCATCATAAGAAATGATTTGTTCCATTTATATATTACAGTTTTATATATTTGTTTATATGTGTGGAATAAAGGTGAACACATAGAATGTTTTCAGCTTCCTGGGTGACATAAGACAGTCCTGTATTTCTGAGTGGAGAATTATCCTACGTGGATAATCTCAGGCTTTGAACAAGAAATGGGAAAATATAAAACTAAATGCTTAGTCTGATCCATAGTTCATTGAATTCTACTGAAGCAATGAAAATCAAATACTCCACACTGCACCCTGAAAGACTCTTCCTATCTGACCTCAAGGAAACAAGTCAACTAATATTTTTTTTGTGGCTCAATTTAGGTGAGTGAAATTCCACCTCTATGCTTTCACTGGGGCTGTAATTCCACATCCATGTGTACACTGTGACTGATGGTCTCTGCCACATGTAGCTTCAGGAAATGTCATTTATATGTATTTGTGCAATGCCCTGCACAGTAAAGGTTTGGCTTGGTTGAAGTGAGCCAATGAGCTGGTAATATAATATAAATAATAAATGATACCTGCTGA
>NW_010332165.1:43067-85110 GCF_000700745.2 Antrostomus carolinensis
CTTTGTATAGGGAGTTGCGATTGTGTGGAAAGGAGATTTGTAAAGTATGAAGAATATTATTTAATGACTTGTTCATTTTTTTTTAAGCCTTCTTACAGTTTAAATTGACAGTTCAACATACAATATGACTCATTTTCTTGATTTCTCAAGGAACTTACAAAAAAGCTAAGCAAAAATTATTTTAGTTTCGATATTATCAATTTAACTAATTAAAAAAAAAAAATGGACCGAAATATTCCAGATTGTTTTTTCCTGAAAAAGCTACTCTGGTCTTGGATTGGATTTGCTTCTTGCTCTTGTAAATGTGTTGCTATTCATCTTTCCTAGAAGTGGAAGATAAAATAAACCACCTTCAGAGAGCATAAAGACCTGGCCAAAGGCAGGGGTGAAATGTCTTAGTCCTACCTCTCATCCTTCTGACCTGTCAATGGAAAAGAAACCCAAACACAGTTGGTGTGTGACTGCCAAAAGAAACAGTTAAATACCCTGGAAGTGTTTAAAAGATGTGGAGATGTGGCACTTAGGGACATGGTTTAGTGGTGGACCTGGCAGTGTTACATTTATGACTGGACTCAATGATCTTAAAGGTCTTTTCTGACATCAGTGACTCTGTGGTTCTTTGAGTAGCTATCACACCAGCACAGCCCAGCGAGAAAGCCTCCTCTCTTCAGCTTGTTCTTTGAATCAAACTGCCAAACTTGAAAACAAATTGTAGAAGTAAGAAAAACAACGTGAAAGTATAAAAACCAAAACCCAACCAAAGGAACAGAGCAAACCAAAGTGCCTGTAGCTCTTTGTTTGTCCAATCCAGACAGGCTGTGTTCAAGGGCAAAAGCCCAGTGTGGACGATTCTAGATAGTTTTACTTTTTTTTTTCCCTTAAGACTTAAATACTCAGTGGTAAGTCAGGCAGAAATGGAGGATGCCAAGAAAAGAGCCCCACCTTGCAATATAGTATAGTCATCATTCAGAATTCAAATAGCCAAAATGGAAGAAGGCATTGCAGAGAGTGTTGTCTTGTTGGTTAGTTATAAAGTGAGCTACTATCTTTCTTAGTTTTATAGGGAAATCTTTCTTTATACTTTCTTAGGTTTATAGGGAAATTAATTTACCTGCTGAAATTTATCCCTAAGATGTTTATTTTTATTATCTAGATGGGACACTGTCGTGTAAGCTTGCAGAGATAGACACAGAGGCTGACTCTGGGAGCTTCCTGTGCCTTGTAAAGAAATAAAATGCTTGTTACAGTTCATTACTTTTGAATAATGTAAGTATTCTCTGAGCAGACTTGGATGCTTAATGTTGTGATTAGATAGAGGGTGCACATGGTTGTTGCTTTTCTGCAGTAACTAGCTACCTGCCAGTAGTGTCTTATCCTATGTAGCAGCTACATGGGAGCTAGAAATTTCTCTTGGAACAGTAATTTCAGTTAGGGGACAAGAATCTTGGAACTTTTTTGTGCAGACAAGAGGCTGCACATACCAAACCCACATAATAATGGTGAGTATAATGACGACTATAGAATATCCTGTTTTGAGAGCTCTTGTCTTCATACCATGTTTTGCCTTGGGATTTGTGTAAACTATACTAAGAAAATGCAAAACCTCTCTTTGGTACTATAAGCTCCAGGTATACTTGGATATTTGGTGCTATTGATACCATAAACTAACATTTCTGCAACAGGTAAAGTCTATACTTCAAGGGTACCATCCAAATGCATTATATTGCCTTCAAATTCCCAAGTAGAAATAAGAAACTATGTGTGTAAGTAAAAAGAGTTTCAGCACCTTTCTCCTCTGCAGACAGAAGATCTGGCGCTGGCATTTGCAAAAGTATGTTAAGGCCTCAGGAGCATGACTGGGGAATTAGATGGGAACATCAGGAGCCAGGGGTAGAACTTTAGAAACTTGAAAAAAATGTTGCTAGCAGTATATTTATGTCCTTCCTCAAGGTACGCTGTTGTTTTATCAAACACACCTATTAGCTGTTTCCAGCCTCCCATTGTCACCTGTGGCAGCTTTAACCTTATTCTCTAAAACGATAATGCACTAAAATCAAACTGCCTATTAATGCAGTTAAAAACCTACACTGCGTTGTTTCTATCCAATTTGGTTACGTTTAAAGATTTGTCAGTTAAAACAACATCTCAAAAAGATAGTATTTGGTTCTTGAAATGTAATATTGTAAGCGTGTGGAGAGCCATTAGCGACTGACTCGTGGCACCCTTCATCTCTCATTCCCGTCAGAACTGTTTTCCATCTGCACTTTCCCTCGATGTCTGCCTGGGAATATTGCTGTTACTAGAGCAGCAGATTGCAGCTGCTGTTTCCCCCCTATCAAGAGCATCCTGCAGACTGGCCTAACCAGACAATAATGAAGAATAAATGCCTAATGCCCCAATCTGGTAAATTAGATTAAACAATTGAGCATATCCAAAGAAATTAAATGTAGCCCAATAACTCTGAATAGCTTGGGAAACTAGAAGGAGGGAAACTATAGGTCCTAGGGTAAAATTTTGATATATTCATTCAGAAATGAGTACTACCTTAACTCGCTGACCTTAAGAGAAATTTTAAGAAATAAGAAAGTCAGAATCTGACTAATAGAGCATCATCTACCCCTGCATTTTAGTAAGTGTGGTCTGTGTTTATATCAGTCACCTCCAACTGTTTCAAATACATTTATCCCCACCCCACACTGTTTGTAAAAGCTCACTCAGTGTGCATAGCAGAACCAGCACAGAGGAAAGAGAGAATCTGGGTACAGGGCATTGGCAGAGGATCACCACCAGTTTTTGGTTTAGCGTACTCAAGCCTCATAAATGCAAGTCTGAGCCCCAACATATTGTCATGGGCTCAGATCACCCCTGTGGCATCCCATGGCTTTGGTGGGAAAGGGAATAAGAAAGGGTGTCTGCTGGCTGGGTGTACGTGCTTGTGTGATGGATGGAGAGTGACTATGCTGTGCTTCAAAATCACTAAGCCTCTCCGTGCTTGGGCTTAGAAGAAGATACTTGGAGCTGAAAAGTGCTGTCCTTCTTAACTTCCTTCTTTCCATGCTTACTGGAGGCTCTTGGATGGTGTTTGCATATCTTTCATCCCCTCTGCTCCTAGGGGGTTATTTAGTCCTAACTGCCTGACATTTACTTGGCTTCAGGTCTTCAAAAGAACATGAAGCCAAGCAGGGAAAAATCTTCTGGCATGATTTCATCATAGACGTGATGATGTTATAGATTATCCTATTCATTTTCTTTTTTGTGTGAGTAATAGAGCAGTAAGAGTTTAGAAAAACAGTCCTGGCAAGAAAACTCTCTTTATGTTAAATGATTTTTTGAAATTTAAAAAAAAACCCATGACCAAACAACCTCAACAATTTTAGAAGCAGTGTTCAAAATGTTGTTAAAAAAACCACCACCAAACAGACCCAACAATTTTAGGAGCAGTGTTCAAAATGTTGTTAATTTACCAGTTGTCATGTCTCCTACATGTAGGAAGTAGAAATAGCCAACTCCTCAGGAATAGAAACACCTGGCAAAACCACAAGGGTCTTCACCATTTTGAGAATGAAAATAAACAATATTTGAAAATCTGTAATATTACAATTTCTCTTTTGCTTCCTCTCTGCCAGGTGGGTGCATCACATTTTTCTGCTTGCAGCTAATTCACAAGGATTATAAGAATTTACTACAGTGATGCAACAGAAAGCTGTTCCTCTATCTGCTATGTTACAGCGGGTCTATAAGGAAGATGGTGAGTCTTGAGCTGTTTCAATGGCAAGTTTTCCATGGACACTACTGGATATGCACTTTTCAAATACTTGAAATACTTGAGTCTGGGCTCTCCTGGGTAAACATCTATTTGGCCCCAAATGGCTTAGTGTAGAAGTTCCCCAAATTAGCTCCAAGTGCATATAAAGTCTCGTTCACATCCTGGATGCTAAGTGCATAGGGTATTAAGCGCTTTGTCCAGACCAATTCTCATCCCTGTGTTCATTTATGGATCTGTATTCTAATTTCCATTGGCTGACACAGATACATAATCGATTTCTGCCCAGAAATAGGAGGTACTGGAAATTTCGGAATAATCTTGTTTTCTTGAAAAAAAAAAATGTAGCCTACATTTGTGGGTGTAAATATTTTCATTTCCTTTTCTAGAGGATGCTAACCTCACTGACAATTTGAAAGTTTAACTCTATCAGCCCAATCTCCTTGTTTTTTAAAGTTTGTCCATTGACTGGGATGGCAACAGACAGGTATGCAAAGAACTTTTATAAATACATTTTACTGCTAAAAATGTTACTTTAGCCATTTTACCTGCAACCAGATATCCCAGACCTGTCTCACCAGCACATCTGGCTCTGTTTCTTTTGTGCAAATCTAATAGTGACATATGAGCTTCAGTAGGTTTCTTTGACATACCACTAATAAAATGAAGAATGTGGTGATTGCAATTACTTTTTTGGAAACAAATAAATCATACATACTGATGGATCTAAGTTTGATTAACCACAGATTCTTCCTTTTAAAAAAACTTCTTGATCTCTGGGCTAATCTAATCTAAGTGTACGGCAACTCTACTGCTGTCTAAAACAGGTATCCCCTGCTAAGTTGTACTAATCAGTGATATAATCAGGATTTTAAAGTTCATAGTAGCCTACCACTTCCTTTTTATTTGTTAGCACTTCCATTGTATTATTTTTAGTATAAAGCTATAAGCTTGATAATTTTAAAATTCTGTAAGTTTTCCTTCTTCAGAAACGTTAGGAATCTGTTTCTTCAAGAATTCAGCCGGTAAAGCCAATCATTCTATTTCAGAGCAATTGTCTTTAGTTAACAGCTCACAGTTTACAGGCTTTGTTCACCTCTGGAACTATGTAAAGGTGTTGTTTGGGAGCACGTAGCAAAAGAACAAGGTCCTCAAAGCCTGGAGTGAACTAAATCCTCCAATGGGTCAGAGGCATTTGTGGCTTATTATATAAACAGTGACAAGGATTAAATAATTTGCACTGCGGGTTTTCACACGCTCTAGGGAAATTGCTGAAATTATTAAAAAATATGGGAAATCCTACCAAGTAATCCGTCACCTTCACAAATATTTTTCTCTTTGCATCTAATTCCATGCAGATGTGGGAGACATGTGGCAAAGATGCTTATGTTTGAATCTCTGCTAAAAGGTGAGTTCATTTTTTTTTTTCCTTTTTTTTAATATTCTGCCACCTATTGGTAGCTGTAGGTGCTTTAGGTGCTGTACACAGCACGAGGATATGCACAACAGCCAATGCAATTCATGTCCCTTTCTTCCTTAATTAACACAATCATTTACTCTTCTTCCCATGCAATTTATTCTGCGAAAGTTCCTATGGATCAAATTATGTCAGGCAAAACCACCAAAGCATTAAAATTATTCCACTGTTTTTTGGTTGGCGTGGTGACAAAACAAACTTTCTGATTTTGGACTGTCTTTCACCCTAGTAATATATCTTAAATTCTGGAGCCTCTCTTACCAGGTCTAATATGAACACTGTCTATAAATCCTGTGTGGTAAAAACATTTAGGAAACCAAGAGCATTCTTGTCTATCCATAACTTGAGACACTTATTTCTTATGTTTATGATGTACATTGAATAGAATTGAATATCCATTATGCCTGGAATGTATTTTGAGAACTCCCTAATTATTTGGAAATTGTATCAACCTTGATTAGCTCTTTGTGTTCAGAAGCAAAATTTTACTTCACCTTGAAGGAACCCTGGATGAGCTTAGAATTTGCTCGTGTTTTTTTGAAGATGAATGGGAAAACCTCAGTGATTCTGATTTTTATGTAATATACTCCATATGTCTACTCTTTGTTCAGAAATACACTCAATCAAGCCATACACATTATCTTTATCTCATTTTTAACTCCTAATGGTTAGCATCACTTTAAAGATTTCATTACTGGGGAGGAAAGAGGGATCAAAGACTGGGACTGGTCAGTTCTGCTGAGTTTGTAATTTGGGGTTAATCTCCCTTTGCAGATTTTCATCGCTGGTGTGAAACTTGAATCTCTAAGGCAGCAGATGTGGAAGGGTTAGGACTTTTGAGTTGTTGGATATTGACTGTCTTTGGAAAACAGGAAGAGAAGAATTAGTGTGAGAAGATACAGAGAGCATTGGGGCAGGTAAAAACAGGTTGAATTTTCTATTTTGGAGTATAAACCAGGAATTCCAGTCTAGGAATAAGTAAAAGATGTCAGAAATAGAGACACAAAGAATAGTAAAAATGAAAAATAACCAGAAAAAGCAGGAGAGTAAAGCAGTGACCTACACAAAGGTTTATCCAGTAATTTACCCTCAAAAGTATTTGGGCACATAAAAATGAAAGGCATAAATTCTTCCCAGTGGTTAAATCACAAAGGTCCTTCAGCCAGACTGAGGAGCCAAAAAAAAAAAAAAAAAGAGTCCAAACTGTGACTGATAGGGGCAAATGTGAAAAGTAGGAGGCCAAAGTGTGAAACCATGCAAGCATTTCTTTAAGCATCTTGGAGGAGAAAAATAAAGGTTATAGTGTGACAAGTGGGTTACCAGAAAATAAAGGTGAGAGGTAATTAAGGAATACTGCTGAGGAGCTCACAAATGTACTTCTGTCAGTCTTCTCTGGGGAGGCTGCTGGGTGGCACCAATTTTCCTCGGGCAACAAAGATGACACAGTCTGGGACTGAGGTGCTGCTTTAATACATTTTGTGAGAAATAGATCAGCTGAGGGATAACAGGACACCAAAGCTAGACAATGAAATAGCTGATGGCTTGGATTTTGACTCTAGAGGAGCTTAGTTATAAAGCTTTAAAACATTCCCATGTAAGCAGCCAACATGTACTAGATACAGTGTCTATAGCAGATATGTTTATAATGGAAATCAAAGTGGTGTTTTTCATTATCCTCTGAAAGGAATGACGACCCAGATGAATTACAAGTTAGTGTTCATTACTTCTAGGAAAACCTGTAAAAACAATCATTATAAGTGGATATCCAAAACACTTGGCAGTAGACATGAGCTAAAAGAGGAAAACCAGCTTCTCTGAAGGAAAGATGTAACTCCTTAATCTCTTGATTTTTGGTATTCATAAATGGCTGTTAAGAAAGTAGAGAAAGTACGAAATGAGAGGTAAAATGCTAATAAGTTTAAAGAGGATGGTGGCCAGAAAATAGAAGCTGCACTAAATCTAAACATGGCAAGGCATCACTGGTGGAATGAGCCTTGAAGTGATTGATGGGGAGATGTGAGGACAGGGACATGTGAGGGGCTCATGGCTGTGTGCAGAGCCAGCACAGGCACAACTTCCCTGGGAGGGTAGGCTCCATGGGGTCTTCAACTCCCGGACTACATTTCCCATTGACCCTTCAAGCCAGCTACACTCACAGAGGGCTTTATTTCCATGGAAATGGTTTATTTTCATACCATGGAAGGGCCTTTGGCTCATGTAGCCAAGCCAGACTTTGCAGCGAAACAACAAATTCCAGTGCAAGTTCCCAATAAGCTTTGGTTTCTGGTGTTGGTAAGACTCCTAAACCTCCTCCTTTGCTCAGTAGCAACCAAATTTACTGCACTGGTCTCAGATGTAGGGCTACAGTTACCTGTAGGTGCCAGGAGTTGGTGTTTGGTGCTTAGATTTCCTCTGTGTCAGCTCAGGTGCCCTTTCCCAGGTGGCTCCCATCACATGTTCTTCATGGAACATTTCCATAGGATTGTGGAAAAATAGAGACAATCAGCTTGTTCATAAGGATCTGTGGAATTCACAGTATTGAATTCACAGTATTGAATTCACAGCCCCATGGCTCCTTAGTAGGCTGGAGGAGGTGGAGCAGAAATGTAGGATCCTCACAAGACAAAAGAATGGGTAGAAAACAACATTAGGAAGGTTTTGTTTGTAAATGCACATCACTGTGCACAGGAGGTGGCTGCTTAATTAATGAGCCACCATTACTCCAAAGGAAGACTCATGTGTCAGTGTGGTATCAGTTCACATATCAACGTAGTCTCAGTTCAGTGAAATTCCATTCAGTATTGAATAGCGACCAAAAGGGATGAGAGAAAAGGGGGCTATAAATCATGTGGGGGAAAAGTATAAATATATGATTCTGGTTTGGAAATCAGTCATTCCCTTTTTTTGAAAGTCCCATTTTTATACCTTGTCACCAAACATGAAAGGAGACAGCTGAGGTAGAAGTGATTTAGGGATGAAAGAGGAAAATGATGGACTTCCCCACAGAAACAAATCCATCTAGAACTAACATAGCAACAGCTTTGGATACTTTATAATGCATTTAGAAAGGCAATTGGCGCAGCACTGGGCTATCTTGGTGGCATGCAATTCTTAAGTTGGAAGAGAAGAAGAGGTGACTAACAAAAAAAAAAAAGTAACAAATTTCTTACCAACTTTCCACAAATTAGAAGCTGGTAAACTAGAGGAAAAAATTAAGTAAGGGAAATGTGCCCTTCCAGAGCATACACATTGACAGATGAACAGACCACAGACAAACAAAATAGGCTCCATCTGCACTATCTGTGAAAAAGTGGTGTATGGGTTTTTAGATTTTAATCCTAGTCAGCCCATCCGGGTTTGTATATTTGTAATAAAGCAGAGAACAATGTCATCAGCTGGCACTTTTCCGATCAGCTGTCACTGTGCTCTTTGCTCGCTTTGTTATATCTTTTAAGCAGCTACTAGACAAATTCCAGTTAAATGCCCCAGCCTGTGAGCAAGCTATCTGTGATACTTTGACCATCACTGGAGACCTGATCTTGGCTTTGTACTTGGATGCCACTTGCATGATCTACAAAACTCTTAGGAGGTTGTAGCGAGGTGAATGTCGGTCTCTTCTCCCAGGTAACCAGCAATAGGACAAGAGGAAATGGCCTCGAGTTGTACCAGGGGAGGTTCAGGTTGGATATCAGGAAAAATTTATTCTCTGAAAGAGTGGTCAGACATTGGAACAGGCTGCTCAGGAAAGTTGTAGAGTCCCCGTCCCTGGAGGTGTTCAAGAAACATGTAGATGTAGCACTCAGGGATATGGTTTAACGGGCATGGTGGTGATGAGTTGATGCTTGGACTGGATGATCTTAGGGGTCTGTTCCAATCTTAATGATTCTGTGAATATAGGTGCAATGGTGGCTTTGACACTGGTATTCAGTCTGCTGTGACAGAAGTTTACTTACTGCTGCTAGTTTTGGCACTGTAAGTGCACTAGCTTGTGAATGCTCTTAAAAATGTAGATTTGCATTCACATGTGGTAAACGTAAACTCATGCCCATTTTATGTATAATGTCCATGGCAGAAAGCGCCTATGCTGACCCATCTGCTGAACAGACCACACAGCAACTCATTTATTTCACTAGAGAGAAAGAAAGAGATCTTGGAAACTAGAGACTGAGGCACATGTTTTCCTTCTTTCTACTTTGCTTTTATCCATTTTCTCTGGTAATTCAAGAGAGTTTGACATGGGAGTAATTGATATAGTCACTGACACAGATTTTTTTTTCTTATGTAATAATCCACCAGACCTTAACTGTGTGACTGTCTTTGTACAGATTAGTTGAAATTACTGTGTATGACACTTAACCTATCTTGGTTGGCTACATAAATTGTTGGGGTACAAAACAGTCACCTATTTTCAGTTAGATGAGGTGGGCAGCAGGAGCACGGTAGCCACTTACCTGTATCACAAAAGACTCCAAGAGTGATGTTTTAAACTGAGTTCATTCCAGAGAAGTTAGCTCATAAGAAGAAGCATATGTGGATTAAAAAAAAAAAAAAAGAGAGAAAAGAAAGGTATGATTTTAGCAAACATCATTCATCCCACACCTTACTTTTCAGAGCCAAAGCTCCTTGCAATCCTTTCTTGTTCAAATCTCACCTCAAGACTCCTCAGATGAATTTCTCCTGCTAGTTGTCTCTTTCACACTGTTTAAACATACAAATATTTTTGGCTCAGTTTGGAGCAACACCATGAAAGCTGCCTGGCATGCCCTGGTAAATACCACCTTTATCTGGTTTTTAACTGCTTCAGAGTTTTGTTACTGGGAATGACATTTTCCTTGCTGAAGACTACGTCAAGATGATTTGTGTATGTGTCTGAAAGAAACACAGGGTAACCTGTGGAGTAAAGCTAGCAGGAAGTACATTGGCTTAGTACTTTATTTTTGTTTTAGGAAAACTTGTTGCATTCATAATGTCTTCATTAGAGCAATTTGCAGGAATTTGCAGTTATGCGGGCATCCAGGCGTGCACTGTATGCAAGACAGCTGAATATTACAGGGCTTCTTATTGATTTGAAAATCAATTTGAAAATCAAAAGATGTTCTCTATATTTTACGTTTAAATAGTGTATCTCAGCACACCACTTCAGGAGAGGAAAATTTGAAAGTGTGCACCAGAAACAGATTGGACTAATTGCACTTGTTCTGTAATACAATTCAATAATCCATAGCGTATTTAATATAAATATAGTTATAAATAAAATAGAAATAAAGTCTGGCTAGATTTTTTACCTGCATAGCAAGAGACGGAGAGCCAAGACCAAGTTCTGGACCTTAGATTCAGCCTCCCAGGTAAGCCTGAGTTTAAAAAGTGACGTCCCAGCTCCCAGTACATAGCGCTTTTCTTTGGTGGGTATAATAAAGTGCACTGAAGAGGCTTAGAGAGTGTAATTATGAGTTAAACCAGGCAGGTTGTTTTCTGAGGGGGAGCCATTGATTTTTGCAGTTCTAGCTCTGATGTCGCTTAGATGCAGAGGTGACAGTTCCAGCTTTCTGTCATGTCTCTTGCACTAGTATTTCCACCGGTACCAGCCACGGCTGGTGCTCAGTTGGGTGTAATCTGCCCACACTGTAATTATCCCTTGTACAATAGGGATGAGAACAATCCTTGCCTGCTGTCACCTCCATGGCTCTATCAGTACCAGCCCTCGCTGTAGGATCCCAAGCCTGGCTGAGCTTCTAAGCAATTTGGTAATACAAATAAACAGAGATGCAGACGTTATTTGCTAAAGATGACAGGAGCACAGCCACTTCGCAGACATTTTAAATCCTCTTAATATTTGCATTTGTTTGCCTTTAATCTTCAGTACCATAGAGTTTATGAAATGGATGCAGAACATAAAAGAAGGGGAGTTTCGGTCATTTCAACGGAACAGGAGAAACCCAGAAAACTGGGTTTACTGCTCCAATCCCGAAGCGCTTCCCTATTGCTTTGCAATTTCAAAGCACGTAGATTCTCTCTGAAATCAAGGCTACTGTTTGTTTGCTTAGCAGTGTCTGATAGCACATCAATATGGAGATATCTAGGGAGGTCTTCTGCTGTTCATGTATCTTCTTGCCACCCTTTGAATTTGAGAAATGGCAGAAGAGACGCTGATGGTTGAGTTATTGGGACAAAACAGAATTTTGTGGTCTGACCCTTTCCTTATCAAATGGCCGTTGCTGTCAGCATCGGGAGTTTTCTAGTTGTTTCAGCTGATTCTGGAAGCTTTGGGGTCTTTTCCAAGTGATTTACTTTCAGGCATCTCCACTGAAAAGCAACAGTTTCTTTTTATTTTTAGCTTCTCAATTCTTTACAGAGAGTCCTGTCAAAAAGAGGGGGTTTTTTGTTTTGTTTTGTTTTAATGTAAAATACAGAATATGAAACAAACCTGACCTGGTATCTCAAATGACTGGATAGCTGCACAGTACCTGGAAGTGTGAAGATTCCCAAGCCCCAAGGAATTGTTGCTATTATGCTATTTCTTATATAGGGCTACATCCTGCCTTCCTCATTAATTGAACACAACTGCTAAAACATCCTTTACAATAAGCACTTCTTCATACCAGACATATTTCCTGGATCTATAAAACAGCTTTTAGAAAGGGAGAACTGTATTTAAGGAAGACATTAATATAGTTCCACAAAATTACGCTTGCTGACATATGGAGCACTTTTTGAATAATTCACTTTGAAATTAACACTATAATACCATTTACCTTTTAAGTCTTATTTACTGGAGCTGCAAAGAATTGTTCTCTGGAGATGAGGATAACAGCAAACACCAGACTTTCAGACCTTCCTTGGTTTAATAAAAATGGTCAGATGATTTCATGCAAAGAGAACAAGTTAGGATTGAAAACAATAAAAATTAGAGAGGATGAAAGCCAACCTCTCCTTCACCATCAGTCCATGCGTGTCCAGATTGCTGGTTTTGGCAGCAGAAGAGGCTTGTGGAGGTCTTGCCCTTGGATGATCCCATGCCAGAGTTTGCTCCCCCCTTGGCTGCAGTGGCACAACTGAGAGGGGGACTGAGCTGTAAACCGGCTCACTGGGGTGATCTGGGTTAAGTTTAATCCTTAGGAAAACAGGGATTATTTCAAATGCAGATAAGTTGCAAGCTGTGATTTGCAGGGTTGCCCTGCAGCCAGCCAGCCAAGCCCTGCCACAGCTTGGAGTTGGCCACCAGGCACATGGACCTGGTGTGGCTCAGCATCACCCACTGCTTCCACTACGAACACTGTGGCAAAGAGCATCCCGGACCTCCTCCTTGAGCCCAAGCAAATGTACTCAGTTTAAAAGTTTGGGTTTATCTTTCTTTTTTCTTTCCACCTTTCTGCCGTGGCTGGAGTTGGTGATGTGGTTTAGGCAGAAGTAAAGAAGGGGTTGCTGGAACTTCTGCCCATTAAAATCAGTTTCAAGTTCCTTAGTCAAATGTACGCAGCAATGTGTGCTTGTAACATCACAGCTGCAACTTGATTTTCACGTGATTCATTAATTACTTGCTCTTTAGTCAATTTTAGGAGTAAATAATGAGGGGAAAATGGGATCTTCGTGAAGTGCTTTTCCACTGATTTCAAAACAACCTTTAATATGAGTTTCTCTGGTTGACAACAACAATTAATATGGATGTTGACTTTTGGAGGTAGAGTGCTAATTTTTTTATTCATTCAACACCTGCTTAGCATTACTAGCAAAAACGTTTTGAGTACAGCCATTTGATGTTGTTCTTTGACTGAGATGACTCTGTCAATGAGGATAGCCCAAGCTGCAGCTGATTTTTTTTGCTAAGATAACAGTACAGAGCAGAAATGTATATTCATTTCAATTATGGTTCATGTTGACATTTTTTTATTTCCCATTTTGGTTAGCTTCAGTATTCCCAACCTCAAACATTCAAAAGATCGTGAGTCATCTTATAAAAATATTGAGATTGGTTTCACTTTATGTACCTGTGGAGTTTATTTTCTTTAGTAAACCCTAAGATATAAAGGCATAATATGTAAAAGTTATTTAGAATTGTGTAGGCTGAGCTATTTGCCTAGTCAGAAGATTGCAAGAACTGGGACCTTACCACTCCCTGCCACTGTCATCTGAGGCTGCTAGATAATCTGGCACACTCAGCCCAGAATGAGCTGTACAGAGTATCTTATATTTTCATTTAGCTGAAACTTAAATGCACTTTTCTGTGCTCCCTTTCAGGTATACCAGTCACAGTGTACCTTGGCAAGAGTAAGAAATTGTCTGGTTCGGACCACTAATGGGCTTTCTTTTAGAAACTGTCTTCAGTGGGAACCACAAATTCTGCATCCCTATATAAGTGGAGAAATGGATAATAACATCTAGATTTGTCTAAATTCTATATATCCCAGAGGGATCAAGTTTGATTCCCTCCCTTATTTACACTGATACAAGGAAAGCATTTCAATTCTCCAAATGCTCCCTCATGTGGCTTCTTAGTACTAATACTGAAACATTTATGTGTTCTCGGAGATTACAACTCTATGCCAGGAAATAGGTTGAGACAACATAAGATGTATTTCATGTGACCTTTGACATTAGAAAATTATGGTTCCGGACACTACATGTAAAATGTTTTGCTTTTATGTTGTTAAATTAGCTGGAACATAGTTATGTGTACTTGTGCCCCTGTGTTGGGGGAAGGGAAAAACCTGTGCTTTGATCAGGTTTGCCCAATAGATTATCTCATCAGATGTTACAGTGATAGGTAAGGGATAAAAATCTGAAAATAATGAAATTGCTTTGGTGTAAAATTCAAAGAAGTGGAAGTCTGGTGTATACAGTATCCAAGGAGAAGTGTATTTGCTTAATGCACAGCCTCACTTCCACAACATTGCCAGGGAAGAAATACAGAAGGTGAAGAGAGAAAAGGAGATGGAGGGAAGTGAATTTGCTGTTGTTTTGAAACTGCAGTGGAGAAAAGTGTCTTTCTCCTTCACCATGCTTTGGGAGATGTTCCTTTGAGCTCTGACATTTCCCGTTTGGTTACAACGTGGGAAGCCATCGCTGAACCTCAGTAAGCAGGCGATGAAGCAATTTGTGTAAGAAATAAGCTTATTTCTATTCATCTTAATGGCCTAGTCATCTAATGACCTGGGACAGTGTGGCTTCTTTTCTTTTCTTTAATGATTGCTCTGTGTCAGCGCTATTACTGGCTCTGCCTTTTCTGGTGCTACTTCTGGCACAACATGATGAGCAGGGACTCCACCTCTGGGCAGCTTAAATTAAATCAGAGAAGAGATTGCCCAAGAGGCCTCTAGGTTCAGCAAGACTGTGCCAAAGAGGAGGCACACCTAGGGAAAATGTTTTGGTGTCCATCTTCAGAGCCCTTACCTGACCCCAAAGCATTTGCGTGGTATGCAAAGGCACATATGCAGGTGTTTTGGTGTGTATTTTTGCCTGAGGTAAAGAAAAATAATATTGCTTTTAGACTTAGACAATCTGGGAACATTTGCTTTATGTCTTCTCTGCCTCACATGTCCTCTTGGGAAAGACAAGTTTTAGGCTGAGGAGGTTGATTCTGGAGTTGCTGGCTCCCTAAAAAAAATACTAAAAATTAAAGAACTGTAAAGTTAATGTGTTTCTTACAGGACAAAATATTTCTCTCAACAAGAAGCTTTGCATTTTTATTTTGAGCTTTTTCAAGCCTCTACAAATAAAATTCTCTGACCTAGAATGGTTTCTTTTGAACTTGGATGAAAAATCTGGGAAAAGTGAGAGTCATCTGTGAGCATTTTGGGAATACAGCTTTGCAGTTTTCACTAATAGAAGTTTTAGCCAGAAATGTCACCCAGCCTTTCTCAGGATGGTGTGGTAGGTGGCCATGTGGTCCATATCCAGATGCTGTCATTGAAAATGTTGCGGAAATATACAGTGTTTAAACCTCCCCAGCAAAACTCTTCGCAAGATGATGCTGTGCCTCTAGGTACCTGGAAAAATGTGTTCAACATGCACTCACGCTGTTTGGTATCACATCTGGCTCTTTGAGAAAGTAAGCCAATGCCAAAAGAAATTCAACTGTTTCGGGGTAGAAAAAGTTTTGTCTTTTGGAGGGAAAAAAATTAGTAACTAAAATTTCCGTGTTGTTTAATATGGTTCAACAAAATACTTGGGTTTTGATCAAAACAAGAAAATATTACAATAACATTTCTTCAGCAAATCTTGATGTTTTTGTTTTCATCCAGTTTTCTGACCTGTTCTTCAGGAAACTGAAACTTTGTACTCATTGTCAGGGCAGCTATCCAGCATATTTTGGGCAATCTCTAAACCAGGGAAGACATTTCTTTCACAGGAACATGCCAGACTTCAGGAGCTACTGTTGAACATAGAGAATGGAACCTTTCTGAAAGGATAAATTATGAAGTTGTTACCTCTCTGTGTGCAGATATGTCCTTCTCATTGTTACAAAATATTTGTAATGTGGTGAATCTGAGAAAAAGTGTTGAGCCTTCCCCATCTTATGGGAAATTTCAGGCAAAGACCCAGCAGAGCATCTACTCCTAAAACCACAGGGCAAAAGGTTTCAGGCCCCACCTTGCCTCACATGACACTTCTCTGTTTTGGACTGTAAAATATAAACAGATCAGTGATTAATAGCTGGGACTGACCTTTCCCAGAGGTAGTGCCTGGTTGATTTATTATGGCAACTACTGGTCTTTTTTTGGTGAAAACACAGTAATGTGTATGAGGAGTCCAGAGCAAAAGACAGAAGTTAAACACTCGCCAAGCAAAATGTGAGGGGAATGGAAGTTAAACACTAACAATCAGTAAAACTCTTCCACTTGTGCTAATTAACAGTGATATCTAATTTGAACTTGGTATTTAGTGTAGCTGGATATTTATAGCTGGTTTTTGTTCCTCCTTTCTTACCTATTCAAATATCCTACTTTCAGTAATGTTATGACGTTTTGTTATTATACCAGTTTGAAATCCAGAATTATTAAATAATTATTATTAAATATGGCATCCAGCATAGTTACCTCTGAGCCACAAACATCAGAGCTCTTACCTAAGGTATCATTCAGTCACAGAAGAATTAGGAGCAAAACCGCACCACAGCCTTGCTCCTGGATTACATGGACAGTTTGGTGCGTAGACAGTTTAGCAAGGCAAGAGAGTGTGAGAACCATATATCAAATACATTGGTATTTACATTATTCATCTATTTAATTAGTTATTTCACTTATGACCTTATCCAGCCTTCAGAGGTTGTGATAGTTGTTGCTTGCAGGTACCACACCTCAGCAGAGCAGGTGTGGGGTCAGCCCATTGCCATCTCTTTGTCAACACTGAATTTTGTTCTTTTTAAATCAATGGTCTCTTCCTTCTGTTTTTCCAAGCTGTGGCAATATGGCAGTGCTAAAATGCAAATGGGAGGGACCAGCTCGTGAGAACATGCATCTGACTGAAACTCACCAGGAGCTCCTGGTAAACAAAATGCAAATGAAATATCCAAACTCAAAGTTCTTTTGCAAAACAGCTAAAGCAATCTACTCTACTTTTTTGTTTAATTGGTCTTACAAGCCAGTACAGCATCCTCATAAATTCACTGCACTCCATGACCTGAATTCATACTACTTGCCTGTGAAGTATCCAGAAATTATATGATTCACTGTTTTGTGTTTATTTGGGTATTATTCTCACAAGGTCCTTAAAGCGATGTGAAAAATGTATTTACATTGCAAGAATATTAAAAATAGGCAACAGGGATTCTAACACTGGGAATTAAGAGGGCTCAGGGACTCCTAATAAAGACACCAAGTACAATAGAAATTTTAATTACTAAAAAGGCACATGTAATTCTCCATTTCTGTAATCTCACATCCAGCGATGGCAGCATGTGTAGACATGATTTAGACTGCTTAGGCACCAATCCAAAGAATCAAATACCACCAAATCTACCATTATTCACTGACCTACTCATGTTTTGCATGCCACTTACACACAGAAGAAAACAATGTGATTTTAAACCAAACCAAACAAAAAACTACTTTTAAATTATATCTATTGTAAAAAATCCCAAAGACTGTGCCTTTTGGAAAATTTTCACCTGAATGTTTATTCACAGTAAACCTCATTTCAATTCTTTTGCATAGTGCAGGGGCTTTACAGTAATTTCTATTTATAGCTACCTGAAGACCTCTGCCCACGGCTGGGGCTGTGTTAAAGGATATTAGTTTAAATGACAACTAAACTCCAAAGGGCTGTGACTGATAAACAGAGATTACTTAATCTCTAATGAACAGCGATTTCTCAGGCAGAGGTCCATGCTGCCCTTTTTCCCACCCGTGACAGGGTGGGGCCTCATCTCTCCACATGGCAGCTACTGACAATCTTGAGTTTCCATGGAGCTAAACCTGTCCCAAGTTTCTTTCATACACTGAATTTCAAACTGGCGACTCAGCAGCTATGTTGTGAATAACTGAGGCATCTCTGCAGAGAGATGGTTGAAGGACAACCAGAGGCAGCAGCCACAAAAGACATCGCAAGATAAACTATTCCCTCTCATCATTCACACCCTAAGCCTATTTTAGGGAATATTAGTTGTGTGGACAAACAGGGCCACAAAGACTTTACAGGGCTTTAAGTCCTAACCTAAACATGTGAAAAGGGTTTTCATTACACAAGGCCATTAAAATTGGTAGAAGTTTTGGGGCTGAAATCCTGGTATAGAAAAACTTTAAAAAGCAGCAACCTCAGCCTATTACCTTGTGATTTTACTTTCTTCTTTTTACCAGTCTGCTGGATAGTCATCACTAAAAAGCCAGTACAATACTGCACGATTTACTCTAATATCATCAGAACATAGCAAAAATACTTCAAATTAAACAACTATGAAAAGAGCCAGACTAATGAAATTATAGAGCATTCAAATATTATAATGGTTCTTCTGTTGGGATTGATCTGAAGCCATCATGAGTCAGATAAAGAGCATTTATTTAAATTATAGCTTTTGTAAAGTGTTGGCAGTGTGAAGCTAGTAGCAGTAAAATAGTCCATGTTTCAAATGCAATTTAGTTCATTATTAACATTTAGTTTTGAGCACCTGCATTGAGGTCTCACTCAAAAGCATTTCTGTCACCATGCTCAAGCTCCATGATAAAAGGAAGCTCCCTGTGGGATGCAGTATCCAGTTCTCTATCCTGATAAACACTGCAGACGTGAGCTAGAAACACAGGCTGGCCCCTCTCACCCCCAGGAATTTGTGGTCTCATTCCCCCAGGAGAGTGGCCAGACAGTAATTTTGCTCATACCAGCAAGTTTAAGTGAAGGAGCACAAACAGAGATTCTTCTTACTAAGAAAGTAAATAAAACGGGGCTTGTGAAATAGGAGAAGTGGAGCCTTGGCCAGAGTGCTAGCTGGTGTGAATCACACCATGTTCCAGGAATCAGTGGAGTGACCTGCCGGCAAGCTCTCCAAACTTTTGTTTTTCTTTTTTTCTTTTTTTTTGTACAGAAATTTCCAACAGAGCTAGAACCATAACCTGGGGACCTCAGCACCTCGTTCCTTGTTGCAATCATTGGACAAGTTCTTCTAAAGGTGAAGTGCTATACTGGGATCAGTCTATACATGGTATATATGAAGAATGATGAAGAAGTATTTGATGTGAAGTGTATCATGCTGAGTACTTTCTGCTCTGTTGGGTTTAATTTCAAAATACACAAAAATCCTGAGGATGTGTTTTGAGTTCCCTCTGGTGCATGATACTCTGTGACTCCTGAGCCCCTGGCTGGGCTGCAGTGCTGCCAGAGGGTCCTGCTCCTCGCTTGGCCACTGACCTTGTGCAAAAATGGAACAATCAGAAACTGCTGGGTCTAAAGCTGCTCCAGTTCAGTTCACTTTTGTGTTAGTTGTGGTCCTTATTTTCTCCTTATGTGCCTTTTGTGGATCTGTGGGAGAAAAAGCTGTCTCTGAGGTTAGAGGCCATTGTGTAAATAAGAGACGTGGTTTTTACTGGGGACACTATAGTACATGCAAATAACAATAAAATCAGCAGCACAGACATCACTCTGGGGCTTTAAGTCCAGATTTTTCTCTGTTAACTGTGATGTAAATCTGGAATAATTGAGAAGTGCTTGGTACCTTTGAATATTTTGATCTTATGCTGAACTTTAGGACAGGATGCTAAACATGAGAGAAATCAGGTCCCTGGAACAGGTAAAGTAAAAAGGTGCTGAAGTAGTAGTGTAAGGGTAAAATTTAAAAATAGGAATAGGAAACCTAGATTCTTTATCTAACTTGAACAGAAATGCTAAGTGAGTTTGAAAAAAATGCTTGTCTTTAGTCCTGGAGTTACTCTGCTGATTGGATGGAGGGGAGGAAGGGGTAGAGAACGGGTCTGAGAAGAGAAAGAGGTGTTTTTCAAGGTAAACTATTGCTGCAGACTGAGCTGGGCTTTTTGAAAAGAACATGCTATGGGAGAAAAAAAAAAGAGCTGTTATGTGGATGGTGCATAGAGAAAAGATACTGGAATCCCACCATTGGCTACAAAAACAGAGGGTGGGTGACCCAGGTCAGTTCAAGAGAGGATTTGAATCAAGAAGGAAACTAATACATAATCAAGAAGAAAAAAAAAAAAGTGATGGAAGAATGGAAGAAAATGGCTTATTTGTTAAGAACATCTCCTTTTGGTAAGGGTGAACTTGTGCTGCAAAGATCACTCCTGACTATGGATCCTCAAGAAAATGATGCTGACTGAAGTTCATTGCCAGCTTCTCATGATTACTACCTGGAACTGCAGCTGAAAGGGTAATATGGAAATGAAAGAGTATGTATTTTATGGCCAGTCTTCTGAACTGTCTGCAATATGTATTTGTAGGAGCTAATAAAAAAATAGCCAATCTGGAAGAGAATTTTTTTCTTTCAGACTCCTCTAAAGTTCATTTCTGAAAACCCGTTAGTCACCAAGAGAGAAAGAAAGCGGGAGGGAAGAGAGTGGCTAAGGCAAGTCTGAGGACGGAGAAATTATGACTAAGAAGAAAAAAAGGAGGAAAATATTTTAAAGATGGAAAACTTAACAGCTTTCAGTAAGAGATTTATTTTCTTTTAAAATATTCTATTTGATTTCCAACTACAAAAAAAAAAAGTTAGTATAAGTCAGTGTGTGTGTGTGGATGTGTATAGCGATGGTAACAACATGCTCTTAAAAATTCTGAATTATTTGTGGTTCCCACTTGCTCCAGTTATGGATCTGGATCCCTACAGGTCCTGGCCCTTGTCTTTAATCAGTGGCTCACTTGCCAAGGAGAAGACAGATCTATATAACTTCACAAGACTTATAGTACATGCATTTCATATTAACTTAATAGGCAGGCGTGTTTTTCTTGGTTTTGCCTTGTAAGTGCCATGCCTAACGCAGCTTGTAGTCATATCAGCAACCACCTTCCACTGAGCACAACTCAATTATTCTCAATACCAGCTACAGACATTATTTTTCATCATCTTTCTCTTATAAACTAATTTATAAGGAATGTTCTCATACATAGCAGTATTTTGGAAAGCACCTTTCCAAGGCTTCCCGCAACGCGAGTTAAGCATGCTCCAGTTTGCACCACACTTCATATATCTGCACTGACTGGGGAAGGAGATTAAAGTGGTCTTTCACGTGCCTGTCAGTCTCTTCTGTCTGGAGATGTTTGTTTTTAAGCAGGATAAATAGAAACACATTAAAACTTGAACATGGGTCTGTATATGAACAGTTCATTGGAAAAATTCCCAGTGGTAAAATTGCTAATGTTTGCTATGGAAGATAATTTGGAATAATGGCATATACATGTATGAGTATATAAATATATCTATAAATAAATCTGTCCCGTTATGCAAAATACAAAAGATAACTAGGACAAAAGTATTATCAAAACGTGAAAAGGGTTTTTTTCTGTTTTTTAATACATTGTATTAACATATTTTATCCTTTCTATAATGACAAAAGGTTAGAGAGACAAACAAGCCAATAGCCCAAAAAAGAAAACAAATATGGATTTACTGCATCTGGGGGTGTACACTTCTTTAAAAAAAAAAAATGTTTTTATTTATTATCTTCCCATTCTAGATCAAAATAGACCAACCACTACATTTCATATCAGAGAAACTGTGATAGGGCCAAATTCTGACATGTACACAGGTGATTTAAGGTACAATAAACTCTGCTACACTCACTCTTAGATCATCGAAAGCCTCGAGTAATTCACCAGTATAGACATTTTAGTTCAAACCCTTTCATCTATAGAGGTAACATCCACTTTTTAAATTATGCTTAGAATTCTATTAGATATTATCCTTTAAAAATATGATAATTATTTCAATATTTCAAGCTTCTTTATTTTGCTAAATGGGTTATAAATTACAGCTAGCTAGTACACTGGCTCGTTCAACAGCATCCAGATTCACTCTACATGTATTGCAGAGTTCAAGCCTGGACGTGTGAAGGTTACAGCATCGATTCCTTTATCTAGCAACAGTAAAGGATAACGTAATTTGATTAGTGGTTTTTATTTTTAATAACTATTTTCTTTTGTTTGTAGCATGTTTTATAGGTATCTTGTTTGATATGCATGTTTGGCCTCTCAAACAGAGTTTTATCAACTTTTATTTATAAAAATTTGAATTTTTATGCCATTTTTTCCATCAAAGTTAGTAGACCTTTGCTGTATATTTTACTACAACTGCAGCAACATCTTTACACTCTACCTTCAAAGAAACAAAGCATCTCATCAGGATTAGGATTTTGCTTTTCTTAGTACAGTTTGTGATATTTAATTTCTCTGGCAGCATTTTTCCATCAGTCATGTCAGCTGAAGCTTCAGTCCTTCTCCTACAGATACTAAACCCACCAGGCAGAGCGATGCATTTCTCCTCAGTGGCAGTGGCCACTGATAACCAGAAAAGCAGCAAACCAAAGATCTACCTCTTGTTCTTCATATAAAATTAGATAAGAATCGTGAAGGTTGATGGGACAAGGAATGTTGCTTGACCACAAGTGCCAGATCAGGCTATAAAAATATTACTGAGCAAAAGCTTTTAAATAAAAGCAAATTGTACCTACTTTACCTCTGGTGAGACTTCTGTGTGTTAGTAGCAGCCATAGTATAGCTGTTACCATCCACCAACACCATGATTAATTAGAAAATCCTTGGAAATAACATCAGACGAAGAGCAAAAATACCATACCAAGAATGTTTCCCTAGCAAAGAAATGTGCTGCTGAACATCACAATCTGTTTCAGTTTTGACAGAAAGATGTTTCTTGAGAATTTGCATCTGTAGAAGGAAAAAAAAGTGTTTTACGGCTATTTTTATAGCAGTCTTTTTTATGCATTTCCTTTGCAGTTTAATAATATATTTGTAGGTCTCCATATATTCCAACTGCTGTGCAAAGATTTCCGGTGATATGCGGGCTGGGGGTGTGTGGGAGGGGGAAATTCCTGGTTTGATTTTTGGTTTCCCTTGATTCTTAAAAGAGAAGGGAGGCCTGAAAACTTTTCAGAAAGAATATTTTTAAGGGTGTATTCAACATTTGGCATTCAGGATGTCTAGCCATTTTTTTTTTTCCTGGAAGATTCTGTGGATCACTGGAGTGCTATTAAGCTTATGACATCAAAGGTGCCATGGAAACAAAACCTGATTAAGAGTGATTTTGGTTAGACTGTTTAAAGATCTTTCCTTTTTTTTTTTTTTTTTAATGCTAACACAAATGTTTGAATTAACATCTGGAAGAAAAAAAACCCACAAGAGTTTCCTCCTCTTGTTATAGATTCAGTTCTGTCTTCCTCATCAAATGCTGCAAGTTCCATCCCTCTATGTCTTAGGAGGAACGCCTCCAGAAACCAAACATCATCAAGCTTCCCAGTATCTCTCAAATAAGGGAGAACAAGTACACAAAGCAGCACCATTGCTGTGGCCCAAAACTGGCACTTCTTTTCTGATTCAACCAGGAGGAAGGCCACTTTTGTTCTCTCTACCTCCCTAGACCAGATGGACTAAATTAGCTCTAGGAAGAGATTCCCTCTTCATCACTCCCTGACATGGAACCCAAGTCCTGCTTCTTACGTGGAGTCTCAGGCTCAGACAAATAGTCTGAATGGCTCCTCCACTGAAGTCAGCAGGTGCTCTGCAAGGACCTTGGGAAAAATATAGATTTAACTGGTAATGAAGTCTCCTGTTGCCTTCATGTAACTTTTGATTTCCTAAACATTTTTCCAATATTTTTATGCTTTGTGCATACTCAATTGGTGGATTCGGTATCATTTTTGGTCTGAAAACCAGCATCAGGCTTCAGTGATATCTGATTGGTATTTAACAACTGATCTTCCTTCCTCATGCCTTAGTTTCAGTCACTCTCTGGCTTTGCCCAAACCCTCCTTATGGAGTCATTATAACCACATCTCTTCTCAAGTCAGAGATCCATTTCCCACATAACCTGAAACTGATTTTTCTCTGAGCTTCAGGTGGTTTATAGCTCTCTTTCTATTGTGAATATCTTTGTTTATTTTTTTTCCTTTCCTTTAAAATGTTCTATATTACCCTGATGTCAGCTTCAGCCATCCCTCATGCCCTTCCTTTTCAATAAAACACTGAGTTGGTTAAATTCCAGTTTGTTGTTCAAATATTGACTTTAAGCTTACATTCACCAAATACAGTGCCCTTGTCCTTGTCCTCTGCTAATGCTCTATAGCCTCTCAGTAATGCTCCTCCAGGGTGTTTAAGGGGGTGGTTGAGTATTTGCACATTTTCATGCATTTCTGAATCACATAACATGAGATACACCCATTGAAAGGACTCTGTTGCATGTTCCTGTTCTGTTAGAGAGACAATGCTGTTCAGAGCCTTGCCCAAAGCACTGACCAAAGCTAGTAAACAGTAATGAAGATCCAGTCCCAGTTCGGGTTTCACCATCTCTAAGGGTATAAGTCAGGAGCGGCCACGCTAGGGTGAGAAGAGTTATACCTGTACAAATTCTGTATTTACCAGTATTTCACTCTGTTTTCCTGCTCCAGAGAGACAAACTCACTCCATAGGCCAAGAACAGCTCTGGAAATGCTCCATACAAGAAAGAGCCACCAAAAATCTGGCCTGAGAAACGTGAGATATGAAGACTGAAAATTTGAACAAATTTGTTCTCCTGCAAAAGCACCTTAAAGTGTTGTCCCATCCTGCTGTTACAGTAGCTATATTTTAACCACTTTGCTCTCAAATTGTGAGAAAATTTTGCTTCATTACTTTTGTCAACTTGTCCATGCTTATCCACTCATCTACCATTGCATCTCCTGCAGTATCTAGCAAACAGCAGAGAGGTTTGTTTGGACTCATAGTTACAATCCATTTTCTTCTCTCCCCTCTCACTCAAAAACATTGTGTTGCTTTATTTTTTTTTTTTTTTTATGGTGAACAAAAGGGGTTGTGTGACTCCAACCCTGTTAGCAACCATGGGGCTGGAGCCTGGAGTGGGCAGCTGACCCTGAAGAGGTGGAAACAAGAGTGAGGTGATGATGTTAGCATACTACTCATTTCCTTCCCACACTGATAGGCACTGGCTGGTTGGAGTGACATCTGAAGTATAACAGGTGTGGTAATGAGGACGCAAGGACTATTCCTAGGTATGGCTCATATAGGGCCAGCTGATCTACAGCCTACCTGACAACAGAAGTGTGTGAGCACAACCACCAGCTTTACAGGAAACAGGTGTAAGTGTTTACAGGGAAAAGGCTCAAGAGTGCACTGCTGACAACAGTAAATGAGTGCTGGTGGTGAGAGCGTTCATGGGTATAAGCAGATGGAGGAACAGTCTACCAGGAATGCTCTTTTCTGCAGGAGATGGCTTTCAGCATAGCCACCAGCAGGTATGTTGGGTGTTTCCCTACCTCCTCATCTCCATCAGTGCTAGACTTTCTTTCTTAAGCATTGGTTTAAGCAATGACCCAAAACTACAACTTTCTTTTTGTTACTGGGAGCCTTTTGCCTTGACTCCACTCTGTGTTCCCCTCTCTATTTCATATCCTTGGCATTTTTTTTATTATTATTTTAAAAACACTTTGTTTCCTCTGTATTTCTGTTGGTCATGTGTGCTTCCCTCAGCTTAGCATTGCAAACCACTCCTGGCTTTTCTGAAAGCTGTCACTTTTGAAATGGCAGCAGCAGTGTGAGCTGAGTTGTTGGACTAGCCTGTACAGGGGGAGGATGAGAGGATATTTTTCTCTCTACGTTTCATTCAAGCTAATCTTTTCTCTACCCATATTGATTATTCTAACCAAGTCTGAATGTCCTATCATTTTTACTGCTTTGTTTTTTGAGGTTTTAGCTGTTAAGTAGTGCTTTGACTGGAAGGGAACAAACAAATAGCTCCACCTTTTTCTGTGTCTAGCGCCT
This sequence comes from Antrostomus carolinensis, assembly GCF_000700745.2. Classification (NCBI taxonomy): domain Eukaryota; kingdom Metazoa; phylum Chordata; class Aves; order Caprimulgiformes; family Caprimulgidae; genus Antrostomus; species Antrostomus carolinensis. The sequence goes on from NW_010332165.1 coordinate 68,726, forward strand.
TTTCATTGAACACAATGAGAAATTCAGGTGTTACCTGTCTTCCACATTCTTCTCCATTCACAGGTCTAAAGTACATATTGGTTATGACCCTAGTCTGTAGTGCAGGATTGCAAAAGAAAGGGGACAGAAAAAGGAAATGTCTGAAGCCTATTGCTTAGCTCTCCTTGTTCTGGTATCTGAAGAAAATTAGTGTAGGGGAAGGTGCAAAGTGGCTGAGGCCATATGTGCTAAATCGGTGGCTCAACTCTGAGGAGTTTAGAGACATGACATCTATAATGGCAGCTTCTGCTTCTGTGATTGTTTTTATGAAACCTCTTCACCTTTTGCCTGTGCACTTCTGTGATGGTCTTTACAATTCATGAGAAACAATGAAGCCATGCTGTTACCTTTTCCTTAAAAAATGTCTTCCTGAGACCAGGCTGTCAAATGATGTGAGGAGAAAAGGGAAGGAGAAGCAGAAGTTACAGAATTAAGCTCAGCTCCCATCCACAGGTAGTTTAAGGCAGTAGCTCTGCTGGAGGTTCAAGGGCATAGGGGCTGTTTTTCTTGACTCCTCTGGTTCAGCTTGGGTTAAGAAGGCTTCCTGAGATGCTAGAGATGTGCGGCCAGACCCTTTCTTGTATAAACTGCTTGCGTAATCCACACGCAAAGCTTGTGTGAGGCTTTCTTGGGTAAAGCAGGAGTTGCTTTAAATGGCACTTAAACCCATCTGTTTCACTGGAAGGGCCTTTCTTTTATAGGGTACAAGATACAGAAGTACATCTGTTTCTACTACCTTTAGCTAATTTGTTCCCCTCCCTTCTCTAAGAAGCAGCAGCAGACAAGACCTCTGCTCTCTTGTGTACTTATGCCCACATCTTCCTCCCTGTGCCCTGCACAGGGTTATCCAAGTGCCAGCATCTCCAGAGGGTTTGTCTGGTTGCACATGGTCCCGATGCTTGGTGTGCTCCAGGTTCCTCTTGTGAAGCCAGGCAGGTTATAAGTGGGCTTTGCCCGCGTGTGCATCTCGAACGCATGTGCTGGGGCTCGCCTTAATTTTGACCACACGCACGCAAGCGCTCGGGTGAGCTGCGTGCCAGCAGAGCCCTTCCCACACTAGCCAGCACCGGAGGAGGAGCTCCTGCAGACATGCAGTGCAGCTGAGATATTTGGCTTCGTGATTTGTGGTGGGAGAAAGAGCCTCAGCACAGTCGCCTACTCATTCGGAGGCTCTAAAAACTGCCAGTTCTGATGCCCAAAAAGCATCTGCCCCCACACCCTCTGCTGCTGGTGTGACTCTTTATTTTCTGCTGGGGGGGGACAAACAGCCCACTCCAGGGAGTCACATATCAAGAGGTGGGGGTGGGATGGGGAGAAGAAAGACTCTTGGTGACCATAAAACGCAATAGTAATACAGCAAAAAATAGAGGGACTGGGTGACTGTTCAGTCCAAGTCTTGGTCTGGGTTTCCAAGGATGTGGGTACAACTCCTCTTCCAGCCACAAGCTTTCAGCTTAAACCCAAGCCTGGATGCAGTCCTGAGCCAGAAATTCAAGCCTGGATTAACCCCACTTAACTAACACATCTAAACCAGGAGGGCCATTGCTATAAAGAGTTATTCAGGAGTTATGAGGGCTTGTGTCCAGGAAGTTTAGTCTATCTTGGTTTGAATTACCTCTGGAGGTGTCTGTCTTTCTCTATTGACCAAAGGGAGCTAGAGGCAATTAAGTTGGACCAGATGATCACCAAAGGTTCCTTCCAACCCCAACCATTCTGTGTGATTCTGTGAAATAAAATTAACCAAGATCTTAACCTCCTCACAGAATAAGGACACTAATATTTTATTTGCCTGGCTTGTCTCCCCTGGCTATGAGCTCTTTGGGTTGTTGCTGTCCCTCACTATGTACTTGTGGGGATCTACCACAACACAGTCTCCAGCAAGCCAGAGTGTCTCAGTGCTGTGGCAGCATGACTATGGCCACTTACCCTGAGCCTCCAGAGAAACTCCTCTAGGATCAAAATTAATAAACACAGTGGAGTCTTTGGCTTAGGGAAGTGTAAAATGAACAAAGTAAATAGGAAAAAGGAATAAGAAAAACAGATTAGTTTTCCTAGACATGGGGAAGGAAACCCCTTCCAGGGTTCCCAGAGGGGAGGTGAGGAGATGCAGCCCAGTCCCAGCCTGAGTTTGGTGCTATGGGAGCAAAGAGATGTTGCTGACCATGTGGGCTCAGGGCTTGCTACTATCCGCAGGTACCCCTTCATTTGGGTTTGTCTGGCCACAGTGTTGTAAGGTGCTTCTGCCTCCATCCTCTCTTTGTCGCATGTGTTCCCAAACAGGACGGGAAAAACAGGAAAAAATACTTCTTTTTTTTAATTGGGGTACAATAATTTTGCAGGAAGAGAGCAATTCTTCTACCTCCACTGACATCTTTTTTTTCCACCAGGTTTCCGGCCTCAAATCCTTCCTACCAAAAAATGTCTCATGGGTCCCTGGGACCCACCAGCCACTCGTCCCCAAGGTGGGCTGTGCTGGCAGCATCACGGGGTGCAGCGGGCTGGGGAGCCAGGCTGTGAAGGCAACAGAGCTGTGTGGAAGCTGTCTGCCAGGCTTGCACCCCATTCTCAGCCTCCCAAAAGATGTGGCAATTTTTTAGCTTTTTCCCCACTCTCTGAAAGCTGGAGGTGATTGATTTTTACACGACTGCTCAAAGCTTCTCCTGAAGCCTGTTTCCCAAAGCCCCAGAGAATGGGGCAGGGGTAAGAGGAATTCAAAGGGATATATATATTTCTATGGGTTTTCTTGACATCAATCACATTTTCTGAATGAAAACTGCTGTATGGTGTCATTTATGGCATTGGCATTATGTGTTTGACATCTTAAGGAGTAGCAATTCCCTTAGAAAAGGCTTGTGTGCCTGGAAAGCATTTCCTCCCTTTAAACTCTTTAATAGGCAGCATTTGCTCGACACCCGGGCACACACATTGAATCCTTTACGTTGTCATTCACTGGGGAGCCCTCGGAGGCACCAAACATCTTTGAGCAGTGTCTCCTGCGCCCCTGGCACGCCTGGGTCTCATGTGCTTTCCCACTGAACAGAGATCAGCAAAGCCCAAGCAGGGCTGGCTCTTACTCCCCGGAAGAGGGATGTTTTGTAGCAAGGAAACCAAATATTTCTGAATCCGCGAGTTTCGGGGGCTTGAGGAGGAAGCTGTGACTCTGAGCTGTCTCTCTTCCCAGCAGAAACTCCTTCTTGCACAGCACACCTCCTTCCATTGCGTAATGCTGGTAGACTAGTCTAGATGTGACTCCTCTCTGGCAGAATGTGTCTGAGCTCTGGTGTATGGGGTGAAGGGATAACTGGAGATGCAGCTCTAATTAGAGAAGCCCTCTTCGTTCCCTCTAAATAGATTTCGGGAGGAATCTGGCATTTTTTTGCAGGGGGAAGGGGAAGTAGTCTGAATTTCTAGAGGACTGTCAAGCATAATTAGAACTTGGCATATATTTCCAGGCATCAAATGGATGTTGAGACAGCTTGTGAGCAGTGTCTTGGGTCTGACTGCTGTGAGGACGAGGACTGGGAGGAGCAGAGCTGCTCAACAGAAGCCTGTGTTTGCCAGCTCATGGGAGTCCTGTTCATGTTTAAATGATCCCTCTTGGGATACACAAGCAGTGAGGATTGCAGCCGGGTGAAAAGTTTAATGCTAGAGGTTTCTTAGTGAAAAATGACAGTCTAGCAAAAATCAAAATATCTGATAAATTCATAGGGATTTTGCTGCCTGAGTCAGTTTATGGGGTGGTGAACTAGGGGGTGGAAAGAAAAAAATCAGATATTTCATTCTGACAATTCAAAATAAATATCTGGTTTATTTTAAAATAATTGAAGTATTTATTATTGAGCTCAAATACTTACTATAGGTCCACTTAAAACTGATTATGTGGGGTTAACCTGATCTGCAACCCATATCTTGGGTCACTCCTTGATAAAGAAAGAATTTGAGTCTCATATGCCACTTCAGCCGGTTGTGTATTTCTGTTGGTTTCTGATTAAGCAAATGTGTGAAATTCAAAACAGGAGTGCTGACGGCTATTGTACCGATTGGGGAATAGCACAACACACGGGCTCTGAAAATAACAATATAACATCTTTCTGCACTTGTTTAGGTGGAGGCTGCCAATTGACAGCCTGTAGCCCAGACACAGCCTGTTCCTGAACATTTCTCTGCTATTATATCGTCGTATAAGAATTTTTTTGTTCATTAATGTAGTCAATAAGTTGAGCATCCTGGCTTGCTTGGTTAAAAGTAAATACAAACCTCTGTATACTGCTTATTACATAATGCAGGTTCTCTTAAGTACTGGGATATGACAACATTTTCTGGCAAATTATATTTTCAAATGGAAGTAGTATTCTTGTAGTTGCAGTAAAAAAAATCTTAACACAAAAAAGGTATAAAAAAGTAAAAGGTTAAAAAAATATTGTGCATTAAGGTGGTGTTCTGGGTTTTTTTTCTTCTTATAAAGGAAAATCCAATAAACCTGGGAAAAACAGGAACGTAACAGATTTAAAGGAGTATAAAGGAGAGGTGTGCCACACCTCTGATTGTGGGTGGGAAGACCTTGGCTCAGCCAGGAAGGCTGGTCACCTGCATCTCCAGGAGCCATGGTCCCCATCACAGGTGATCCACTTGTCTGAGCCCACAAACATGGCATCTGCCCAGCTCTTGTGCTGCTGTACACCTGCCAGTGTTTCTGACCCTTTCTTAACTCTCTTTAAGAAAGATCCAACAGATCTAAAGGGTTAATCTGTAAAATCTGCCACTGCATTGTCTCCTCTCCCAGGGAGAGCATGGTCTCCTCCCTGGCACTGCCCTGACATACCTGGATGGCAGAAGGAGTGGTAACAGCTGCCTTTTTTTGGCTGATGTCTTTACTGGATGCTGATAGCTCCCAGAAGTCCCAAAAAGGACATTGTCTGATGTTTTGCAAAGGGTAAAAGCCCAAGAAGGTGATTGTATTTACTGACTGGTTACCCCTGGTAAGATGCACCTGGAGTTGTAAAGCAACTTCTTGATCCTGGCCTCTCCAAATGCTATTTTGGAAAAATCTCTAAATTTTAGAGGTGCCCAAGCTTGAGAGCTCTGCTGGGCTGCTCCCTCACCCTTTGCAGATGGGTCAATACCACAGACAAGTGTATTGACTATTAAGTGTCAATAAGCTGAATAAATCCCTGTTGGGGTGAGTTTGCAGTGCTGTAGTGCTCAGGACACAGCCTGTCCCACCAGGGTCTGGGTCCTGGGCAGCTTGTGTCAGAACCCCAAAGGATACCCGAGTGAACCCAAGAAGAAATGCCAGTCCACAGCACTGGAGTGAGATGAGCTGGCCCAGGCAGAGGAGTAAATACCTTAAACACAGGACTTCACAACCTGCAGTCTGCCTTAAGTGCTGGGAGGATGATCAAACAAGGAATTGCTTTAAAAAAAAAAAACACCTTATATATAAAAAAATATGTCTATGTCTAGAGTTACATTTATAAGACATTAAAAAGCAATGCTGTCCAATCCTATAATTTTCCGTTGTTGAGACGAACAAGCAGTGCAGCTTCCTGTCTTAGAATTACTACTTTTTGTTTTTAAATGTAAACACTTAAGCCACTTTGCTAGTAAATCGTACCCCTGTGTATTCTGGGGTACTATTTCCTTCCCCTGCTAGCCAGCTAACCCCTCTCCCCTTGCCTGTGTTCCAGCTGTGGTGGGTGCCCTTGCACAGGACACCCATGCCCAGCTCCTGCTCCTCCACCCTTCTGTCCTGCTCAAAGTGGTCATGTCTTCAAGACCCTGCTCTACTCCAGAGAGGAACCTTTGGGAAATCCAGTTTCTCTGTATTATAACACCCTGTGAGCAAAACATCCTGCAACAAGGAGTTCACTCTGTCTAAATCAGACTTTCTCATAAGTACAAACCCCTGTAAGGTGTTTTATGTATTAAAGCTGGTATGGAACTTGAAGGGACTAAGTGTACAAGCCTCTTAGCTGGTGCTAGATGGCTGAGCTGAAGTCAAATTGACTTTGGCTGAAACCAAACTGATTTACACCAGCTGAAGGTCTGGGCAGTTTCTGTGCAGAGGTGTGATGGCCTCAGCTAGAGCCCTGTGCAGAAAGGCATCCCTCGCCAGCAGAAGTGGAAGGGGAGCCTCACTGATGTAGCTGCAGTGACAAGCAGCCCTTCCCTCCTGAAAGGCTGCCTTGTACCCTTAATTACAAGCAATTGGAGCTCATACTACAAAGTTTTTGGAAGCAAACTTTGTAAATGTGCATTGTCATGGAGACAGTATAGATCAGCTGAAGGAGCATATGGTTCTTTACTCCTTCGAGCTATCACTGGAAGGAGTAGACTAAGGAATATATTTAGTGTTTTCTTTTCAACAGATGACTAAAGATAAGGAAATAAAATTAGTTTGAGAAAATCCTCCTCCTTTTCTATGGGAAGTTGGCTGCTCTTCACTCTGCATTAGAAAAATATTCCTGAGATCTCTTGTTTTATAACTGATCATTGACAGGCATTTTGGAAAGGTCATATCTGAGAGTGTCTCTGCAGAAGCACACAAAGAAAACATGAGTACTCTTTTCTTTAAAATTATATGAATTTGCTGCTCTTAAAAGCAGGGTCTGTGTGTTATTTTCACAGCCAGAAGCCAATTCTTCCTTAAAAGAAGACTCTCTTGATCATAACTGTACGCTCACATCCACTTTAAGACCACTTCATCACTTCAGGGCCAATGAGAGCCTGGCTTGAAAGTCCTTCAACAACCACAGGCGAGCTAATGCTGGCCTTGGTGGGACGACTCATTCCCTGCAGCCTTCTGGACTTGTTTCTTCCCTGGCCTGGAAAAGCTCTTGGCTGCTTCTCCGCCCTTCTATTGAGGCTGTCAGTTGCTTTAATAGTGGGGTTTGTAATGTGATTTAGTAGAGTCATGGTGGAAATAAGGAAGCCCTTTGTCTCACAGAGTTGGAGAGATGCACTGGGCTAAAAAAAGACAGTGAAATTGTTGATGATATCACCAATTCTCAAGAAAAGCTTTGTTTTAGGGGGGAAAAAAGATACTTTTGTTCAAGAAACAAACAAAAGCATGGTGCAAAAATATTTGACCAGCTTTATGGACCCCATTCACTACTAACTGGACCAGTGTAGTTCATATGAGTTGGACAACAGATGTGAACAACTAACTACACTTCTTTAACAGACAGTCTTTAGACAGGAACAGCATTAGTATAATTCGCTAGCTAATCAACAGTTCAAGCAAACAGTGGATTGTTCTACACCTTTATGATACTTGTGTTCAGAAAGGGTGGCCTGACTTCAGTGTCCCAGCTGGAATTACTTGAGGGAAATGTTCCCCTTGCCAGGCTGAACCTCATGTCTCCTCCCAGAATGCAGGTGGAAGATAGGAAATTCTTTCCACCTGGTTGCAGTCTGCTCAGGAATAGTTATAATCTTCCCCATAATGTAGTGGTTAGTGTGGTATCTTAGGAATTTCAGAGTTGATGCTACTGGGTCCCTCTGGAGGCAAGAGCACAGGTAAAGATGAAAGGGACATCAGCTGGGTGAGCAGCCTGGTGGGAACATGGGATGTATCATGTTGCTCAGGCCCCTTGATTCATTGTTCCCGTGGCCAAAGATGGGCTGGCTGAAAAGGCTTCAATGCTTGGTTCTTGGGTGACAGAATTGCCTTTTAGCTTTTTCTGTATTATTTATGTTCAGCAAGACAGCCATTTATCTCCTAAAGGGAGCAGTGTCAGTCACGTGGAAGTAGGAGACTGGTGAATATTTGAGAACTGAATGGGCAGCTCTGCCAGGCAGTGTAAACGGAAAGGGGGTTGTGTGAACAGGGAAGGAGTTTGGCTGCAGCTTTTCAGCCATTGGGAGGTTTTGTTTCTTGATGTTTCTGCTGGCTCACTGCAGGTAGGTTTCCTGGGGTCCAAAGGAAGGGGACCAGAATAAAATTCCTCACACTTGTTTTTTGCTTCCCCCCTCTGAGACAATGGTCCCAAATGAGCTACTTTGCTGTTTCCCTGTCTGAGAATGGGTCTGTCAGACTGGAGGAGGTGGAAAAAAAAAGCACGTACATCCACACAAGCCACCAACACTCCCTCAAAAAAAAAAAAAAAGCTGGCCATGTTAGAGCACATGCAAATTTGACTTCACTGGTACTAAATGTTTCAGTGAATTGTGACCTCCTTCTGCCTCAAAACTGTACCTGTTTTGCACTTGGAAGGGTTTTTTTGCCACAAAACTATTTTGGTTTCAATTGTGCTATGGAGTGCTAAACCAGAATGCTAAATAGGACATTCATAAACCTGCAAAGTTGAGCAACCAAAAGAGAGGAGATGCTTGAATTAAGACAGCCAAATAGTTGAAGTTTGGCAAAATTTCCAGTGTCTGAATACCAGTGTTTTTAATGACCTCTTCCTAACAGGGTAGTGCTTTACACCGAACAAAACGCACATATTACACTATGTATAATGTAACTTGACAGTTTTAACCATGTGTATGATTAGTGATATTGACTCGGTAACACCAAAGCTGACTTTTCGCTGTCGCTTCATCTGATTAAATTGAATCTTTCCCAAGGAGGAAAATCTAGGAGGCACTAGTCAGTCACTGACTCACTATCAGCTGCCTCCTTGCTAAAGCCTGAATGTATTCCATAGTAAGTTATTTGTCACAGTGACTCAGCATTGTAGGCTCCTTTTTAATTTCTCTCTCTCACCACAGAGCCAAGAAAATCTCCCACCTCCCCATGCCGTATGCTACTGAGATAGCAGTTTGTATCATCGGCCAAAGGATAACACATTTAAATGTGTGCGAGGAGCCTTATAAGGGCATTAACACTTGCCTCCAGGTTGGACGTCACAACGGCGAGCCAAGGAGAGGTGCCAATAATAGATTCCTTGTGTTTGTACATGCCGCGGTGACTATTTGTGCCATTCGTGGGAAACGGAATGATATGCCAGACGGCAAAGTGTTTCATTTATCCAGAGTCACGGGGGTTGATCCTGAGTGAGTCTTTGCTCAGACATGCAGCCCTGTTCCTGGAAAGGTCAGCGAGCAGAACCTGCCAGCCCCAGTGGCCAGATATGGGAGGGGAACTGGGGATCAACCCCATAGTCTCTCTCTTCGGTAGGTAGATCCCCTTCAGCCCAGAAAAATCAAGATTAAATGATAGTAACTCTCAGCTGCAGCAATACCTGTGTCTTGATTTGCCCATCTATGCCTCAGTTTCCCCTGTGTCTATCGGGGATGCTGAGATATACCATCCTCTGCCAACTGCCCCATGTTCTCTATATCACAATGTTGGTCCTGTTAATTGCAGGTGTTCTCAAACTGGTGGAGAAAAAGCTGTCGAGCCCAAATTCCTGCTCTGATTACATCATTCCCTAAACCACCACTTCACCGGTTGGGGATGGAGGAGGACAGTTGTGTGACGTGACAAATGGCCAGTGGTGCCCACCTTGATGAGGAAACGGAGAAAAACAGAGTAATGCTGCTGTTTCTCTCTGGCACCTGGTGAGGCAAATACTTCCTTGTGGCATCATCTCATGTTTACTCAAATAATGACGTGCTTTCTCATATTGCTTTATCCCTCAGGCCCTATTGGCCACAGGTGTAACTTGTGGAAAATTTATAATTCAAGCAAAAAAGCCACACGCTGCTGTACTGACTGAGAAACACCATTTATTTTGCTGGGGCTTGGTCTGTGTTTAGCCAGTGTAAGCAGTGTGGGAACCAGACCAAGTAACCAAGAGCTGCAAGGGGGAAAAAGTGGGTCTTATCTACAAAGTTCCCCAAACAAACTGAATAAGGAGTGCATTGCATAGGTCACTTATATTAGTTTAGACTAAAATAAAAAAAACTTACTCAAAGCTCAGTCAAAGGATGTTTGAGTAAAATTTGAACCAAATCCATCTGGCTTCTTGGGCTTTCAATTAAAAATTAACGCTGCTGAGATCCAGAGAAAGGCAGAGGAAAAGCATTTCCACTTTGCACTCTGTGTGATGGGTGACAGTCGAAAGCAAAAAAAGATGAATTGGATTACAATAGTATTTGAATGCCTACAAATAGAAGCCTAAACAACGCTGACCTCATTTCCAAGCTGTTTTATGAAATCAATCATTCTCGTAGGTAGGAATGCACTGTACTCCCACAACCGAATAATCCCACCGTAAGCAGCACCATCTCCCTCTCTGACCAGTTTGCTGCCAGGTAGGAAAAGCCCTGTGCACCAGGAGTTTGGGAGCTCTGCTGCCCAGGTGTCCTCATCGGTACAAACAGGAGTGCCACACACAGTCACCAGGCACCGGCTGCTACTTCACGGCCAAGAGCTTTGCACAAACAAAATGATTGTGACTTATGCTCATCGTTTAGGCTCCCGCGCCGGCCAAGCGGGTGGGTGGATGGCTGTGTTCCTCTCCCTGATGGATGGCAGGGCTTCAGCTGCTGGAATTTTAAGGACCTCTTTCTGTGCTGGCAACTACGGATGGAGCTCTTGTGAATGACACGTCATCCATCACGAAACCTCCCCAATCACCTTTGTATCAGGATGTAGTGACCAGACAGCTCAATCAAGTTTTGCATATGCTATTTTTCCCCTGAATCCTTCAGTCTCCTCTTTCCTCGTTACTCAAGCATTTATCTATGAAGATATTTGCAGCGGGTGCAAAGGTCAAGTGTTATATCCTAGGAGTTAAAAGCTGATATTTACTTAATGTCAGCTGGGAAGGGAGGTGAGCTGGAGGCTGTCGGAAGAGAATCGCGGTGGGTCTGTTCACCAGCCCAAGCCCTGTCAGAGGGGAGCAGGTTACGGGGTCCAGAGAAAATCTTCCAAGGCTGAGAGAAGAGTAAATAACACATCAGCTTGGAAAATCCAGGCTGTGTGTGCTTACCTGAACATCAATATCTGTGTGTATATATAGCTGTGGATGCGTAAGTGTCACTGCTGCATTTTTTCCATTGTACATGCAGCACTCTTTTGGTGCCTGTCCATGACGTTGCATATTGCAAGCGTCTGGCTATGCTGGACCACGTTTGAGGTTAAGAAGCAAAGCAAAACATCTGAGGCATGTGACTGAAATACAAACTAAAACAAACAAAAAAAATGTCTGGCTTCCAGGTCATTAAAATGTTAGAAATATTTTTATGGCAGATCTTAGAATCTGTTGTTTTCCAAAGCTGCTCACTTGTCCCCTTCTGGATAGCAGGGAAATAAGTGAAAACTCAGAGTTTCCCCAGGATGGAAGTGCTAACTGATAGATGGTTTGAGGCTTCGCAGCCCAAAGCATTGTCAGCTTCCTTGTATCTTTGCAAAACTCTATTCAAGCCACCAAGTCAGCAGGCAATACCTTGACAATATTAATTTTTTTCTCTCTTTCAAACACTCAATCATCTTATCCCAGTAACTACTGTCGTTACTAAGAGTCTTCTGTGATCAAAAATCCCAACTGAGGTGACATTTTCTAACTTGTCCATTTTTTCTGATCTTTCAGCTGGAAATGTATAGAGCTTGGGAACTAGCTGCATAAAGAGTCATCTTGCATTTACAGAGGCAACACCGCAGGAAATCCTTTTCTGAAGAAAATGATAGAATAATGTTCCACATCACTTTAGGAACTTCAAAGATCCTGTTGGCTTGTTATTTTTACTTTTTCCTAATTTCTAAGCATTTGTTTGATAGTGTTCTATTTTATATAAGTGCCAAAATATTTTTAATTTTTTCCCCCAATGACTAACTATAGCCACTATAGACTTGGAAGATTGTTCTCATCTCTTCCATCAACAATGGGAAAAAAATCGCATCCCTGGGGGAACATCCTCAGAAGTAACACTCAGTCTTGCTTATGTGGTGAGTAGAAGTGACCCATTACAGAAGTGACAGTAGAAGTAGGACAATGTTATGCCAATACCTTAAGTTTCAGTAATGCTTGTGTTTGGGACTTTTCTCTGAGGATGCTTCCACACAGAAACTTCAACAGTAGTTCCAGCTACTGATGCTGCCTCTCCAAAAGATGAGAGCTCAACAAGAAATAGCAATATTTCCTAATAAAATGGTAAGAGTACGTCATGAGGATTCAACAAGATCTCAGATCATTGATCAGTCCCTCAAAAGTCTCTCTTTCACCCCCAAATGCTACAGGAGTGATGACGCTCCTCAGATAGCAAAGTGGACATTGTGGTAGGATAATGGGCTTCATGGAAGATTTCATGTCCCCTTCTCTGAAGAAAAACCTCTTGGTTTGCCTTTCCAGCACAAGGTGGCCCTTATCCTGTATTGGCACTCAGCTTCCCTGATAGCATCTCTAAATTAAATGTGTTGTCCCTATGGATTCTGATGACAAAATGGGCATTGGCTTGTGAACGTGACCTTGCTTTTGACTTTGTTTTCTGCAAAGAACTGCAGGACGTGCAGTTGGAAAACAAGTATTTGAGATTTATTTTTCCCCTTTGATTATTTGTACCGTTTTTACAGCTACTGAGAACCAAAATCAAACAGACAAATCAACCAGCCCTAAACTACCCTGATGGGACACTGTAATGGCCACCTCAGTAGCCGCATGGCTCAGTCCTTGCAGCAGCTACGGGTTGACACACCTTGATTAATCGAGTGCTTGCAGGCTGTAAAGGTTTGAAGCTTTAAGTGATTCAAATAGGGCTGGAAAAGGGGCACAATTCCCAATGAAATTTCTTTGAGCTGGAGCACCTCAGACTGGGAGCAGGCTCTGCGTGAGGCTCCCACCATGGGACAGCAGCTGCAGGGTAGATCCCTCCTCTAAAATAAAGTGCATTTCTTGGTTTGTACAGAGAGTTGTGTGGTAGGTGATATGAAAGCAGGTGGTATGTCTCTCTCTTAGTTCTTTCTCTTTATTTCTGGGTGGAAGCAAGCCACAGCTGCTGCCCATACTAGTGCTTCCCACTTTTATGGCTCCACCCAGCTGAAAGCCTCAAATCCATTTTTGTGAATAAACACTCCAGAGAAGCAGCTTTTCCATTTCAGAGATGGAGAAACTGAGTCGCACAGATAAGGAAACTATTCACCTGCACCTGTGAGTATTGTAAAGGGTGACAGAGCCCAAGTCTTTTAATTTCCAGTTGTTGCTCCACCGCAAGCTCTGAAGGGAAGCTTCATTTTTCCATGACCTGTAGGAATTGCTGCTTTCAGACAGGATCCAGCTGTCTGTGGTAGAGGAGGGAGAGTCAGTCCGTTATGTAAAACATGATATGGACACTAAACTATTCAACTAAAACAGCAGAGTGGGTGTAAAAAGGTGTCTGTGGAGGTGGAGCAGTGAAATGCAGTGTCCATGTGGGGATGCTGGCAGGGCTGGGGGATGTTCCACGGCTAATTGCCACTTACGAGGTACTGGCACTAAACTATGCTTCTTCATGTCTGATGATAAAACAGGCAGCCCAACTCTCAGGATTACCTCGGCTAGAGATGAGCTTACAGATGGATCCCTCAGCCATCGAAAAGCTTTCACTTCTGATTGATTTTTCTGTGGGTGAAGCAGGGTTGCTCTCTCAGGTGGCAGTTTTGTTCTGGGGGTGGTTGGTTGCTCAACCCTTCACCATTAATGCTGTCACTTTCTAATAAAAGCATTGATTTGTAGATTTGGGTTGGAATACCTGGGACAGGTGTCACTCTGCCCCAAAGTCATAAATCCTCATGGTCTTCCTCATCTACCAGTCCTCTGTGATTAAAGCAAGAGCTCCTTGGAGCGATGAATCACCGAGACTCATAGGTATTCGCTCGCCGTGTTACCGCTGCAGCCCACTCTGCGTGTTGTCCAGGCAGTGTTTGCCTGACATAAACAATAGATAAGATGTCAAACATGCAGAATTGCTCTGGAAGGAAACAGCAATGATCTCCAGGTTTCTTATTTCCTTTTAAGCCTGGAAATTAAACGTGGGGGTTCTCTAACACAAACACTGGGGTGGCTGGCAGTTTCCTTTATTTATGCATATAAAACAAGTTTGGGTGCAGCAGGGAGAGAGATGACATTAATACGTAACACCAAGCATGCAAATTACTACTGGATTTTGTGTAAGTAATTTAGGTCCTCTTGGTTTTTTCCACAGCATTCTCTTCTATTTATCAATTTCTTCCCTCTGTCTCCTGGTTTGCCTGCATCTTCATTCATCATTCATTTACAAAGCCATTCAGAGCATCAGAAACCAATTTCCTCCCTGAACCCAGTCCTGTAACAAAACAAGGCTACTCCGTGTGCAAGTGATGTTATGATGATGTGCGCTGTTTTGAACAGAGGAGGGTTTAGCAGGGGGTGGATTAAGACAAAAAAGAAGCCAAACTTCTGTTTCACAGACTAAACCTTGTCTTCAGCTCAGCATCCCTCCGCAACAGAAAAACTGATGCTTTCTACTTTGTTCTCTTGCACAGGTCTGTAAACTGTCATGAAATGGCATGTCAAGCTAACAGACACTGAAGTTGGTCTTGCACTTTTGTTCTCCTCTCGCTCCTGAATCCTTGATTCCTTTCTCCAATCAGACAGCTCAATTAGCCCGAGCCCACCCAACAAGTAGCTGGCTAGCAGCTACCCATCCCGCGCGTGCTGCTCTGCCTCTGAATCACCACCTTGACTGAGATCCAAGGGCTCTGCTTTACTCTCCCTCCGGGCTGTACGTGTACGAGCGTGCAAGCGCACTGCAGGCAACCCGCGTTTCATCCCTATCTGCAGATACCACATGTAAATCACCGGGGCTCTTACACAACCGCTACCTTCCATCTGTACAAATTTGTGGGTCTGTTCACTTGTGTGACTATTTGCTCCAGAGCCTCTGCTCAGTGAATCTCCACGGCAGCAGGACCCAGGCACCCTACGGACAGAGGATTGCATCTTCCCAACATCTCCAGAAGGTAAGGAGCTCATGCGGCTCTTCTCATCTTCTCAGAGATCGGATTGGGTGGTGGGCTTGTCCGGGGACACACGTGAAACTGTAAAGTAGGTTGGGTTTAGAGTAGAGTTTTCCTGGAGTGTCCAGGCTCACATTGTGTCCTCCTGCCTGTCTCACCAGTACCTGTGTCCTCCATAGACCATGTGGGTGTAGGAGGTCAAGGTGAGGGAGTCTGAGATTTGCACAGCTACAATGGCTTTTACACCCTGCACTGCTCTAAGTTGATTCACAGAAGCATTGTAACTTCTTTGTACTTAGCCACTGAACTGCAATATTGTCCATGAGAGTGGTTAAGTAAGAACATTTTTGCCGATCTAGCCGTAAAATTATGTGTGGGAAATAACGATTACGTATTAAAATTATTTCTGTCAGCTTCAGTATTTTGATGTTGCTTCGCTTTTGGTGAGACTGAGGAAAAATACTGCCCACGCATTTCAGATCCTGCTCTCACAGTCTCGCTCACTCCTGTAAACCAAGGAGAGCCATGCACTCAAAAGGGTCACATCCGTAGGAGAGCATAGCACAGACATGAAGTCCTCCTGACTTTTTTCACCCTATCTCATACAAATAATTTTCCCAGCCATGTTCTCACCATAGCACCCCTGATGGCACCCTTCCTTCAGTGTACCTCCATGGAAAAAGCTTTCAGATAGCTCATGCCAACTTTCAGGGCCCTAGGAGCTGAGGAAGACCACTTCTTGTGCTGTTGCTCTCAGTCATTCTCTAATCTTTAGGTTTTTATTCAGTAATTCACCATATTTCCATTCTGGTTTATGGTCAGTCTTTGTGCACGTGTAAATGCATACAGGTGCATGTAAAAAAAGTGTTACTCATATATGCCCATGTATAGGGAAAGGCTGGGTCACAGTAGGCCAATATAACGCCCAACTTTTCACTGTGGGATCCGACATCCCTGCTTTACGTAGCCATAGTCCTCAAACCAGTAAAAGTCTTTTCACTTGCCAGAGCTCTTGCCATCTCTGCAGATGTTAGCCCATCTCTGCAGATGTTAGCCCATCCCCTCCTCTGCCCAGCATCCCTGGCATTGATGGGGATGTGCAGTGGTGAAGGGTGGCCATGCCCTTCCTGCCTCCCCTTCTGCAAGCGGGCTGTAGGACTCATCAAAGCATGGTACATGCCACCAGCCACATCTCCATGAGATAAACATGGAAAGTCTTGTCTGAACCCCAACCTTGGCTGCTCTGGGAGGAGAAGCAGGTTGCAAGGGCTGAGATCCAAGCAAGAGGCTCTGATTTTAATCTCTTCCTAAGAATTTCAGTCTGCACTGGAGGCAACACCTGGAGATGCCTCCTCTTGCCTGCAGTCCAGATGCACCTGAGATATCTGAGCTCTGGTGCCCTTGTGGCACCAGCATTTCTCCAGGTGCTGCTATACTAGGCTGGCATGGCACTTCCCACCGGGACCTTCTTGCTATCATCTCC
>NW_010332165.1:85161-87759 GCF_000700745.2 Antrostomus carolinensis
GCAATTCCTGCCTTCCAGACAAAAACCTGTGCCACCTCTATCTAATCCCTCCTGGCTCCCTGTGCTCCAACGCTACCCTGTTTCCTCTGGAGAAGTTGCTAGAGAAAGCCTATGGGGCTCCCGCCAGCTCCTCTGGCTGGTCCAGGAAGAGCAGGTCTCCTACTTCCCCCCATAAAACATGGCAGAAAGCAACATCTCCACTGCCAGACCGTGCCTCCAGGACAGGCATTGCCTCCCAGGGCTCAGCATGCACCCTGACATCAAAGCACCCTTGCTGTTGCCTGCTTATCTTGGGTGCTTCTTGTTTTTGATGGTACCTACATAGCTGCAATGGGAAGAATCACTTAAGAGATGAAATATATAAAATGGCACATACAAGGATGGGGAATGCTAGTGACGGGGGTTAGAATAACGTAGTTATTCACTGCACGTGACTATGAGTGTAGATCTCTCGGAGCTGCTGGATTACAGAGCCAATGGGTTATTCATCAGCACTTTTTGGCCATTTATATTGGTAAATGGAAACGACGGGGAATAAGCTGTACTAATGAGTTTACACAAAAAAAAGCCTTTATCATAATAAAGGATTAGGTGGAAAAAAACATTCCTAATTAGCTTCATTCATTTATCAATATAGACAAGGAATCGTTAGAGTGATTTGAGCAGGTTTTGGTTGGTTTTCTTCTTTACTATTTCTGTAAGAGGCCCAAGGCGTGGGAGACAGATCCTGGTCTGAAGCAAGGTGACTCCACTCCACAAAACTGTGGAGCTATGTCAATTTAAGCAGCTAAGAATCCAGCCTGCATTTTTTAAATCACATTCAAGGGGCTTTAGGTAGCTTTATGTGATTAACTACATAACTTTTTTTTTTCAATCGTTTCATTTTATCATCATTTTTGCTTGTGTTGCTCTACTCTCTGAGAACACTCTTTAGGCCAATATCCAAAATACATTCTTGAGAGAAGCTTAGTGGTACAGGAAGGTGTCATGTTAAGCTACAGTGATTTATAAGCTGCTGATTAAGTTTAAATAATTGAGAAGTACTGGTATTCTATGACTTTCTTCTTACCTACTTACCTGCAATTAATCATTTGTTTTTCAGCCTGTGGTTTTCCTTCTAGAATTTACTCCCAGATTTTTTTTCCTTTGGAATACTGTCACATACTTTAGATTTAGTGGCAATTACTCCCAAGCAAGGAATGTCGAAAGATTAGTGAGAAACCTGAGATTAAGATAAATGTGAGATTATGAGAGACAGCATCTTCACAGCAACTGCATCTTTAAGCCAACAATCAAACCCACTGAAAGGCAGAGAAACCTTAGGCCAAGTTTCATTTCAGTCTCACGTAACTGCACAGACCTCAGAGACCGAAATTATTAATAACGATAGTCATCTTGATTTTTCCTGACAAATAATTTGGAATTATCTTTATTATAGTTATCTGAATCTTCACACCTCCCTTCCCTGGTAGTATCTGGGTTGCCTTCTCCTCCTCATGGAAAACAGGCTGCACAAAAAATGAGTCACCAATAAAAGATCAGAAAACATTGGCATATTTCATCTCCTCTTCAGGCCCATGTTTTGTCCTGAGTGCTGATTGATTAAAAGCCTGACTAAAGAGGGAAGACTGGCAGCACAGCACGGCACAGGATGGCTGCTGCGGCTCGGAGGGCCCCCGGCATCGCGGGGTGCTCAGGCGAATCTTGCCATCAGCGCCCGCCCAGGCACGTGAGGTTCCAGCCGCCCCGGCACGGCACACCCCGGCATGCTGGGGGCTCAGGGAATGAGCTGCACACTCCTCTTGCTACCCAGCTCCTCTAGCTCTGAGGCAAAGTAGGGCTCTGAAGGGTAGCCGGGCACGAACGGAGAGCAGGCACCAGGCGAGGAGCACAACTACTGTAGGCTCAAAGCAGCAACATCCCCTGTCTACCTGGCCGGCTGCTCCCAGAGCGTTTAACTAACTTCATCTCCTTCTATGACAAAGTCACCCGCTTAGTGGGTGAGGGAAAGCCTGTGAATGGTGTCTACCCAGGCTTTAGTAAAGCCTTTGACACCGTTTCCCACGTCATTCTCCTGCAGAAACTGGCTGCCCATGGTTTGGATGGGTATACTTCTCACTGAGTGGAAAACTGGCTGGATGGCTGAGCCTAAATTGCGGTGATTGGAGTTAAATCCAGCTGGTGGCCAGTCACAAGTGGTGTTCCCCAGGGCTCAGCATTGGGACCAGCTCTGTTTAATATCTTTATCAATGATCTGGATGAGGGGATCGAGTGCACCTTCAGTAAGTTTGCAGATGACCCCAAGTTGGGTGGGAGTGTTGACCTGCTCGAGGGTAGGAAGGGTCTGCAAAGGGATCTGGACAGTCTGGATCAATGGACTGAGACCAGTTGTATGAGGTTCAACAAGGCCAGGTGCTGAGTCCTGCACTTGGGTCACAACAACCCCATGCAACACTACAGACTTGGGGAAGAGTGTCTGGAAAGGTGCCTGGCAGAAAAGGACCTGGGGATGTTGGTCGACAGCCAGCTGAATATGAGTCAGTAGTGTGCCCAAGTGGCCAAGAACACCAACGGCATCCTGGCCTGTGTCAGAAATAG
>NW_010332166.1:0-2736 GCF_000700745.2 Antrostomus carolinensis
CTGCGCCTCACCGCTCCGCCCGGTCACCCAGCTGGAGCCCAGCTCGGGCCGCTTCGGACCGTTGGAAGTGCGGGAGCAGGATTCTGGCCGAGCCCGGGTGTTTGTGCCCCGAAACAGACCTCACTGCTATGGCTGGTCTCTGCATCAATGCATCACCTCCAGAAATACTTATTTTCTAGTTCATCCAGTACAGGTACCCCTAGTTCAGCATTTTATATCCCATATGGCCCTTAGAGCCTTTCCTTCCTCCCCGTCTCTTCATGATTTTGTATGAGACAACAGTTGACACAACTACTAAAGATCTTCCTTCTAATTATTTCTAAGATGCTGCATGTGGCATGGCCTGGCACTCCCCTGTCTAATCCTTAAATAAAGTTTATAGTAGTAGGTTAGCTCCAGAATGTCAAAATAGGCTGCTTAGTAAATACACAGGGAACAAATGGAACCTATTTCCTTTGACTACAACAACTACGATTCTGTAACATTTCCTTAGACGGTTGTTAATCAATAATCATCTACAACCAATGCATACACACCTGTGAGTGTACAGGTCTGTTATGTGTAACTGTATATAATTTATATAGCGTGTACACTATAAATTGTTCAACAGTATAACAACTGAAGGTTATCAGTCCCTAATTTAAGGTGAAGATGTGCTATCCATTATGGAAGTAAAGCAATTTCCATTCTGCAAACATTTGGCAAGTACTCTTTGGGAGTAACATGACAAGATCCACCTGAAGTGTCTCCATGCTTCTGCATGAACAATACAGCCTGCTTTTCTTTTTTCCTACAAGTATTAATGGATCCTTTCATTTTCCCCTGTCTCTGCAAAGCCTTAAAAATTCCCCACTGGTGGTGTTTACCTTTATTTTACAGCATGGAAAAGGAATTCTGCACCTAGGAACTCACCACAGTCAGATGGACTTGGGCAGGGAAACAATTTTACCGTTGCTTGGGCAATTACAAGAAAATACACGCTTCTCAACTACTCAACAACTTCAGAATATCTAGTTGCTTGAACACTTGGTTCAATGGAACAGAGCTCAGGATATTGTCTCAGTTCCGGCTGTTGACTCTAAGCAATAGAACCACAAGGCCTGAATCCATTTGTGGATTCCTTGTCCACTTCCCCAGGCTCCATCTATGGAAATCAGATTGACAGTTGAAGACACTGTATTTTAGGAAAATATTTCAATATTTTTAACACATGCTTTTAAACCTATGGGATTTTAAAGAACTCACTCCTCACTGAACAAGTGAAATGACAATAAAAGAAATCATACACACTAAAAATTACCAAAATTATTTCAAATATTTCCCCTAACCCACACTGGCTAGTGACACAAACATCCTTCTGCCAGCCTTTTTGTGCATCCTTATTTCCTTCCTATTCCTTAGTCTCTTGCCACATGATTTACATACTCGTAACTAAAATGATAGCTGCTTATCTGTCTGAACATCTTGTATAAATCTTTCTGAATTTGGCTGCATGACCTCTTGTTTTTCATGGCCTGGCACTCCCCTGCAACACAGGAACCAAAGCGTGTGCTATACCTTGACTGCATGGTCTTTTCTTTTTTCCAGACCATTGGTTTAAAAAATGAACAAAATTGGTCCTAATACTGATCTCCTGTGGCACTCCACTAATCACTTTCCTCTTTCCCAAGCCACTACCCACTCACAAATACCTCTGTCTTTGATGTCTCAGAAGATAATTTATCTATTCACATACCTCAGCTACTATAAAGTAGCAAAATTACAGACTTTGCAGATTATTCTTTTGTGTTTTGCTCTATCAACAGATTTCCTAAATGCTAGGAAAATTACGTCTATGGACCCAATTTACCTTGTTACTGCATAGCAATGATTTCTTAAACACAATCAAATTTTTGTGGCTGCCTTTAACTGTTCCTGGTGGCGCCTCCACCTGGCCTGGCATAAAAATAAATGGAGTAGGGGAAAAAATTAAACAAGAAGATCATTCTGTGCACTCATTTCCCATCAGAGCTCAGGTAGTATCATGTCTCAACAGTTCTATATGGAAAATTAAAAAAAAACCCAACCAGCAAAAAATCATCATCATGTCATATACCTAGACAGAAATGTGCAAGGATGCAAACCCATGCATACTCCTTTGTGTTTAGGAATCCATATCCTGACTCAAATTTTAGCACCAAAATGTATCTTTATTACTCTGGAAAGGATTCAGTTCTACTCACCATACAGGTATGTTCTACCTTTACTTCTACTCCTCTTATTTTTCTTATTCTACTAGTAACTTGAGCAGTTTCTCAGCCCTACATTCCTTGCTATTTCCTGCACAAACTGTTACTCTCTTGGGCTTACCCAATGATTTCCATGTTGTATTTCCTCCGACACATGTCAGAAATGGGCCCATTTACAGACTGGTCTCTGAGGGGCAGCTGACTGGGGTTTGCCCATCACTAGCACAGGCTGGTGGAGCAGTGCATGAGGGTTCTTCCTTCCCTCCATCATTCCTGCCCATCTTGCAGGGCCTTAACCCATTCCTTAAATCATTACATACATCTGCCTTAGAAGACCTTGTAACACAGACTGTTCAGTCTACTGTCAAACAACCTGTTTAGTGAAGAGAGATGTGCTGCTTCTGATTAGTGTGAAGCAGATGATCCAGGAGAGAGAACCTGTGTGCTTTCTTTGCATACGCAAGGTCTCATTTACAGAAGCTTGTGCCTACCACACTTGTACGTCTTT
>NW_010332166.1:2761-19575 GCF_000700745.2 Antrostomus carolinensis
ACCTACATTTTCCACTTCATCTCATAGCTACGTGTGTTTGTCCATTCAGTTATTGTGAAGCCCTCAAAGTGCTTTCCCTGGTGATTAACCACATGTGGGTTTGACAAAGGAGGAGCAAATGGAAGTACTCCCTCTGCTCCCACATCCTTGTTTCCCACCTGTGCTGGCAGTGTCTCAAGGAGAGCAGAAAGCTGCATGTGCTCCACTGCAGCAGAAGATGGGGACAAGAGACAGAGCACATGGGGAAGGGATTCCTCAGCTAACATTATGCATTACAAAAGCACATCAGTGACCACAACGTACACGCGCTCTGCTCCACCTACTTTGCATTTTAGCAATATTATTTCCCATGTCTGTGCCCTGGCATAGTTCTTTAGGCAGCAACCAGGCACAATTACATATGCTAAGTGCAGACATTATACATAAGCATTCAATAGTATCATAATTTGTATGTTTTTCATCTCAGGATATCTTTAGAAAGTACAGCTTCTTCTATACCTCACTTTGTAATGCTTAAGTTGTAAAGTGGTCACTGAGCAATGACACACCACCTCATGGAGTAACAACGGTGAATTGCGAGTAGAAGTAAAGATTTCAAACAATGAGTGAAAAATATTGATGGAAAGGTGTGCTCTGAGCTGCTGACATCCTTTAGCTATAAAGCAAAAATAAAAGCAAAATAAAGTTTGGAGAAAAATAAAAGTTCTGTTTTATATTTACTCTGTGCTCACAAAATTCATTCTTTCTTTCCTTGACTAGTCAGAGACATAAAAATTCTATTACAACAAAAGAATTTGTTCCAGACCCCATCAAATGTCAGAGGCATTCTGATAGCTAAGTGCCAACACAAGATAAAGATTAATAATAGTGGCAGCAACCTCCTTTCCCAAGACTTCTATAAAGAAAAGAGACAGAGAATACCAGTGTAGCCACATACACACTTCTTGGCTGCTACCTTTCCATTTGTGTTGATTCCAGACAAAGCCTTATCATGAATCCCTTGAATGATTATCAAAATTCCTGTGGATTATAATGACATGGTATCACCACTTCAACCTTTCCCCCCTCAGCAACAGAAAAAAAACCCCAGGCTATGTGACAAGGCAGAGATATTGCTTTGTATTCCAAACCAGACACACACTGACTATATGGATGTTCCTCTCATGCATAAAAAGATCCTTAACAGGCTGTCTTTACTCACAGGGCCCTTCAACAGGTATTCCTGCTTATGTCTGGTAGTGATATGTATTGTAAACGTGTACACCATCTTATTTTATATTAAAACAGAAACAGATTGTTTCATATAGTTGAAATAACTGATAACAGAAGGCATAGCCATGCTAATTTATGTTGATCAGGATCTGTGCACATTTGCAGATCTTTGAAGAAAGGCAACTTAAGCTGTTATGCCTAAAACCATCACATAAAGCCCAATTGGAGAGAGCTGAAAAAAATAGTTGTGCAAGAAATACTGTAAAAAAAATAGTTAAATTCTTGTCAACTTCAAAATTGAAGCAAGGCTACACTAACTTCTGTGCTGAGATTGAGAAGCACCCTTGCATTTTGATCTTGAATAAGAATTAATGGATAGATTGAGATGCAATGAAATAAGGGAAGTAAGCCAGAAACTCTTAAGATAACTATGAACTTAGGAGAGAAAAGTACAAATATCCTATTTTAATTATATAATTGATGATGGAAATCTTTCTTCTCAAACATTCACATGGATCATCCCCCATCTCTCAATTTCTACCCTCAGCATGACTAATAAAATACTGAATGTTGTCCCTGGGTGGTAATGGAGTCGTACTACCAAGGTGTATATATGAGCATTTTCTGCACTGCCATGGTATTACCAGTGGTAATTTTAACCTCCATGAGAAACAAGACAACAAATCAATGTTTATCAAATGGAAAAAAAAAAAGTAAGAAAAAAATAAAATAGCAGAGTTAGTGGGCAGCCTTCTGAAGTGTATTGCAGAGGGTGAGAGTGACACACAGTTATTTGGCAACACTGAGAAGAACATGAAAATGTCCTTGCGAAGACCAGCGGCTGTTCCAGTATCAGTGCTCGTATCTGCTCTACTTTCGACCTCCTCTGACTCTGCTGGTAGGGACTTACCAGGGGTTAATTCTGGCCAAACAGCCAAAGAGGCAGCTTCAGCAGGCACTGGAACTTAGTCATGCACAATGCTGGAGCACTTAGGATAACTGGTAACAGCCCAAACTGGTTCTTATCTCTTCAAGAGTAAATTACCACAGGGATTGGAAGTTAATAGGCAATTCAGCAGCAGATGCTTTTTGCTGTGGACATAGACACACTGAGCTAGGCTTGGGAGACACTGTTTCATTCTTTAGTGCAAAATCCCATTTTTAGATAGCTAAATACATTAAAGCATGCAGGCAGGTATCTCTACAAAACAAATATGGAAGCTTGGGCTTCTGCTAGGATGGAGATTTTCTCATCACCATCCACCACCTGCTTCACCACTACAACACACTGGCAGAGTACACAGTTTTATTTTCTGATTTCAGATATACTTTTAGAGTACCAAAAACGACACCTATTTTATAAGTGCAGGGCTAAAGAACCACTATTCAGCCATTACTAATGACTAAAAATAGCTGAGGATTCTCCCTCACAATTAAAAAGTTGAATTTCTAAGTCAATTATCAGGTCAAGAAAAACTTAAAATCTTAACTTTAATAAGTATATTAAAATAAAACCAAGAAGTCCTTAAGTGCTTTTGTTTTCAAAAATATCAGGAAAAAAAAAAATCTTACTGACTGCCTAAAAACCTCTTTGGAACTACTGCCTTCATTTAAGAAGAAAACAGAATTTTCTTTCCCTTGCCACATTTGATGGAGGCCTTGCCCCAGCTCTGCCCTACTACAGGAAACACAGAGAAAAAAGGATTTTATTACAGAGGTATTAATGTTTCAGTCCTAAATAATGAATGTAGGGATGCAGAACCTGATACTATTGAAGCACAAGCATCATATAAGGGTTTAAAAAACCATATTAACAATGCTTTGGATTGCAGGGGTGGTGCAGCCCTGGTCAGATGGGGATGGAGCTGTGTTGGGGGAACGGGCTGTGAATGACAAGCTGTGTGGACAATGAAGGAGACAGCTTTTATCTGCGTGGTACCTCTCTGCTCTTATGTCCTCTGCCAGTAAATCCAGGGCTGGTTTGTATAAAGTAACTCAGAGTAGAAAAATAAAAGTGGTTATTATCTATGCTACATATCACTTGAGAAATCCCTGACAGACTCAGTATTTACAGGAGACTGAATTGTTAAGTTTCAGGATTGCAAACAGAGCATCATTCCAAAGGGTGCTAATTTCCAAATGACTTTCCTGTAAACCACAAAGAGCAAAAGACCCATTCATTAGCAATGCCACTAACAGTGTCCATGACATGCCCTCAGTACTCCTCACAGAACTGAAATCAGTCCCAGTAAGAAGTTAAGATGCCCAATAAGATTGTTTGTTTCTTTGTTTTTTAAATCCAAACCAATTTCTCAAACTTGTGCTTTTATTTTATTTTTTGTGCATGCTTTGGAACTCCTTGGCTCCCCACTGGCTCATAGAATAATGAGTGAGTCGGAAGGGACCCACAAGGGTCATCAGTCCAACTCCTGTCCCTGCACAGGACAATCCCAACATTCACACCATGTCCCTGAGGGCCTTGTACAAATGCTGCTGGATTCTTGTCAGGCTTGGTGCCATGAGCACCTCCCTGGGGAGCCTGTTCCAGTGCTCCACCACCCTCTGCCTCAAGAACCTTTTCCTCATGGCCAACCTCACCCTCCCCTGCCACATCTTCCTGCCATTTCCTCTGCTCCTGGCATTCGTTGGTGGCCAGAGAGGAGATCAGCGCCTGCCCCTCCTCTTCCCCTTGGAAGGAAGTTCTAGACCCCCATGAGATCTCCTCTCAGTCTCCAGGCTGAATAATCCAAGTGACTTCAGCCTCTCCTCGTATGGCTTTCCCTCTAAGCCCTTCACCAATTTTGTGTCCCACCTCTGGACACTCTCCAGGAGCTTTAGATCCTTTTTGTCCTGTGGCACCCAAAACTGCATCCAGTACCTGAGGTGAGGCCACACCAGTGCAGAGCAGTGTGGGACGATCACCTCCCTTGACTGGCTTGCAATGCAGTGCTGGATGCACCCCAGGACACGGTTGACCTCTTGGCAGCTCTTTACCAGGAAAATAGAAGATCCAGTAAATATTCAACCCAGGCATTTTTCTTTAAGTTTTATGCCAATGAACAATGAACACCACCAACATCAGCTGTACCAGTCCAATGCTACTGATTTCATCTCAGTTTCTTCTGGTCAAGTACCAGGTCAAGTACCCTTATTTAAACTAAACATCTTCCTTCCATCATCCTTGTCACAGGACCCAGAGTTGGGCAGAATCAGGAAGTGAACCTGCTTTCACGTTGCAGCAACGTCCACAAAGTCTCCTGGTCACCACTGCAGACTGTCTGTCTGTCTGTGCTCTTCCCAGCTGCGGGCTGTGCTCACTCTGTACAGCGCACACCGGTGCTGCTCTTGGGAAGGCTCCAGCAGCTCAGGGAAGGTCCTGATCCTCCTCCATCCAGCCAGAACATCCCACCTGACTGGGGCTGTGGGAGCCAGCACACAACAAACCCCTCCATGGTGCCTGTGCCCATGTAAAGGAGATATGGGGCTGTTTGGACATTCGTAACAAATCAACTAACAGCGAATAAAACAACGTTTATAAACAAGCTTCAGGGAGATTAATTTCATGGTATCAGAATTTCCTCTCTTCCCCAAAAGATTTACTTCTTGTCTGGAGCATCCAGGCAATGCTTTTCTCTTCCATATTTATTGTACTCCATTGATGGTTCTGAATACCCCTCCCCATTGGCTCATCTTTGGGATAGAGCTGTGGAAGCTTCACACTTATGGACTTCTAGCAACTTTAGTAAAAAAATCAGTTTTTCAGCAGCACCAGTAACAAACCCCATTTAATGTAGAGTAAGCTACTAACTCAGTTGTAGGATCCAGAGACAAACAGAGAGGACTTTGCTTTCTTCAGCATCTCAGGCTTTTCCAACACACAGACATGAATTCAACATATTGTTACTGGGAAATATTGTACCTGTCGTTTTTTAGCTTTCCAAAAAAATGAAGACTTTCCAAGAATGATAGAATAAAATATGATTTTTTTTCAGTACTTCCAATTGTGAATTAGTTAAACTTCTCAGTACAGTAGGATATAAGCTTCGAACATACTATTATGTAGTGAACCATAGCATCCACATAACTCACTTCTGAGGTTATTTCGTTGTCATCTGCAGCACGTATGGAGAGACAGGGCCTGCTCTAATTACAATATTGTAGTTTTGACTGACAGACAATATGTCTACAATCAACTCATTTGAAAGCCATGTGTTGCAACAGTTCCTTGTCCGACTCCAAAGTGTACAGAATTGAGACGAATCAGTGCCTTGTTACTATACACTAATCCCACAGTAAAAAAAAGAAATCTTAGAAAACACAAATACACAATGGACCAAGAGGTACCCCAGGTGTTTTTGTATCTCTCCAGAACTGTTAATATCTGTTGACTTTTAAAACATGGTCAGAGCATTCTGGAATAACACTTTAAAACATATACCCCCCCAAACGAAACTGCTGTGTCCAATCTTCCCGATCTTCATATTTGTTATTCTAAAGCAAAGTAAATTTGAATATGAAAATTTGAAAAACTCAATTTTTGAGATCACAAGAAAAAAAAATTGTTGAAATTATTACACATACTACTAATGCACACAAACATATAGCTAATGCTGAAATGATGTTTTTATTCTGACCTCACACAGGCCTGCATGAGTATAATTATTATGCAGCATAATATGACAGAGATATCTGTCATTAGTAGAATTTCTGAAATTTTGAACATACATTTCAATAGCCTAAGCGGACCTAGCTTGGCAATTTAGCTGACCCTGGAAAAGAGTGCCTTATGTTCATCTTGTGCAATCTGTCCAGTAACAGATGTACACCATTAAGATGTAAAGTGAGGCAGAGGAGGAGGGGAATAGCAGGAGAAGAGTCAGGCCATTTAGCAGAAGAGCCATGAGTTTCAGTAGGCCAGCACGAAGGAAGGGCAGCAACGTCCAAATCATTCAAAACAGGTTTCGAGTAAACCTGTGATAAACAAATTACTATTTTTAAAGTATTGCATTTACTTTATGTTAAATGATATGTAAACATTTAAAGAAAAGAAAAAAAAAATAGTATCTGCACCGTGATTGTGGTGAGAGCATGAGGTGAGAAGAGAATGCAAAGAGATGTAGGTGTAAGAGGGGGCAGCACTGCAGCTGAAGGAGTGTAGTGAATCCAACCAGATTAAAAAGATACGTTGGTGTCAGATGGAGAAGTTTTCCTCCAGCACTGTGGACCTGGGTCACTGGGAAGCATGAAGCCTACAGGTGGTAAAGTTCTCCAGATTAACAGTTTGTGTTGATGACATGTTCAGATGTTGGAGTTACTTCGCCATAGCAACAGACACAACCTGCCACATTATAACTCATCTTCCTTATTACTGCAATGAATAAACTGGAAGAGTTTTACTGGATTTAAGCTCTGTCTTGCCTATTGGTTTCTGTGAAATTCTGTCACCTGTGTTTACTCAGTTACCACCAGAAATGTGTAAAAACAGACAAGACTTGCAATTAATTGTTTTTTAAAATGTTCAAAGTGCCACTTTCCAGGATTATTGCAACAGAAAAATATTCATCATATCTGCCCACACCAAATGTTGATATAAATTATTAATTTAAGGCAAATGTGACAATTAAGCAGATTTATTAGCCTTAATATATCATGCAATTACTAAACGACTTCTTTTTAAAGCCTGTCTTATCTTTTTCCCTGCAATCAAAACTTCTTTTGTTTTAGGTACTATGTTTTATTTATTGACACACATCATTTTGAGAATGAGCTATCCACGTTAAATTTTGTAGTGGCAGCATATGATTAATACCCAAACACAATAACAGTCTCAAGGGAGGCAAAGTCTCTTTCAGGCTGAGTTTTCAGTAAATAATTAACAGACAAAATGATCACTGCAACTGTCGCTAAAATGCACTTTTGATTTGCAGTCTTAATCTGTGGGCCACTAATTGACTGAAGTTGGATTGTTCATACCTAAAAGTGGCCTCTTTTGCCACAAGGCTGACACCCACAGATGGGAGGATAATGGCCAAAGTTGTATTGCCCTTGCCTATGGCATGATGTCTACTCTATGAATAATAGAACAGTAGTTTTCATGACTGTCCAAGATTAAGATTTTCATGTTTTCAGAGGTATGAGAGACCCTAGCTCTCAATATATTAGAAATATAGATAGAAAATTTTAAAATCCACTTAATTATAATAAGCACAAACTATGGCTCATTGACGCCTCTGGTGTTTACTAGAAACTGCTTATTCACCACATATTCCTTTGAGTGTCTTTTATAAAAAAAAACCAACCCAAAACCCACCTTATTTTTTTGTTTTTCTTCCCTCTCACACAATACATGTTGTTCTGGGAGCTCAGGTATTGTTTTCAGCTGAGCAAAAGGAAATGTCAGGGATAATTTTGATAAATGTGAGCTCTCTCATATTTTCTGTTAACAAGTGCTTTGTGTGTCTAATAACATGCACCTGTGAAGCTGATTTTTCTTCTTCATGTGACCTCAAAGAACTAAAAAGAGACTATAGAGTAAAAAGAGACTATACCTACTGCTAGGTCAATAGCATTGATCAAAAGGCTTAATCAATGCAGAGATAAAATAAGGCCTCTAACCCCCACCCCACCAGCTGTCCCTCACCTTGGCTGTGGGCTGATTCTCAGCCATTCTCTTGTCTGTTTATCATGGTTAGCTGGCGAAGTGCAAAGCTGGGCCCACAGACACGGTGCTGTGATGAACATGCCAGGACACAGGGCTGCAGTGAGCACATCTCAGCAGCAGCTATTAATGATAAGCACACAACATTTAAATCGATACAAGACCTCTAAGCTGCGCCGCTACCAGTTTGCAAAGGAAGTACTCTCTCTTTAAATAAACTACTATGATAACGAATAACTCCTTCTTTCTAACACACCCTTACTGAGTGGTGAAAAATGCTACCTCGTATAGTAAGAATTCATAATAATCTGTTCAATTTTTTTGAGTGCTATACTAATATTCCAGTTTTTTATTCCTTGTAGCTAAATGCCTTGATAATAGAAACAGAGTTATCAGTTTGTCCAGGAAAATTCACTGTGGTTCCAATCTTCCTTGGTTTCCAAACATTTTTACCATGAACATACTACATGGGTTTTTCCTCCTGAGCTATCAGACAGCATAGATCCCCCAAGGGATGAACTGTGGGCTTTTAAACTTTTCTGATACACACTGTCAAAATTTCCTAGGCTTACTTTGTTAATGATGTTTAGGGAACAGTCTATCTTCTTGTTTTGCATGTGTGGCTCTGGTTTGGTTCTGTTGTTCTGGGGATAAAACTTTAGAAAGAAAGAATTATAGCCTGATCTGGAGAATTCTAATGAAACAAAGATATAAAATTTACTTTCTTTAAAATTCAGTTTTCCTACAGTTTTCCTATCTATAGATACCTTTGTCATAAGTGAACAGCTTCAAAGTTTCTATTTTGAAAGGTGTTTCATTTTTTGTCATGTAAAGGCTTCTGTGAATCTAGGAAAATAGTAATGAGTTTCTTTCAATCATTTGACAAGTACAAAAGAAGTGACTCTCCACTGGCTAATATGAATTAAAAAGAAAATTGTAGTCTATATGTCTTACTGTAAAAAGATTTTCCTAAAAGAAGCAGTAGAACTCCAAGTGACAAAATATTTCTGCTTTAGATAAGAAAACCTCCTCAGCTTTAAAGCAGTTCTTTAAAAACAGTTACATGTGTATTTGTTATAAATGTTCTCCCACACAAGTTCCCAACATTAAAATACTTCACAGCTAAAAGAAATATGTCCTGTACTATATTAATTTGCACAGATTTAATCTGAGTCCATTAACCTAGACTAGGGTTCAATGTGCCTGTGAAGCCTGACTGAATAGAAATCTGCTTTTTAAATTTTATTTTTATTCAATCTCTGCTTCTGTAATTGTCTAAGCAAGCTTCTTTTATTTTAGGAATACTTTTTTTAGTCAATTATTTAAACTGTGAGTCTGTACAACAGGATATGGTCTGTGGGTATTTGTTATGGGTCGTTTATTCATGAAATTTTTGTGCTCTACACCAGTTACAATATTGATGTTCTTCCCCTTTGCTCCTTTTTCTGATTTCATTAAAATGGTAGGTATTGAATTCATTTACAGATTAGCCATTATAATGAAGTCTTATTTAATCATTAAGACAAGTTGAAAAAGGGGAGACAGAAATGGGGCTGATAGAGCTTCTGGAGAAGTACAGCTATCGAGCAGTCCAGAATCCCAGGAGACACCCAGAATGAAACTTCAGTAAAGTCTCATCCCTGTGTTGGTTTAAACATTGTCTACCTGGGTTACTTTTTCTTATGAAGGAAATGTCAGTGTCATCTGTATCACTCACTCTCCATCTCTCCCAAGGAGGTGACGCATAGTTTATAGCCTACCCTTACAGATGCATTTGATTTAGGTGCTGTAGTAAAGTGGAAGTGTCAAGGTGATTCATCTGTCTGCCACCGCTGACAGCTGTGTTACACAAAGTGCCTGTGTGGAAGGCATTGATTGGGCTAAAGGAGTAGGTATTCGGATATCAAAGGGAAAGGCTTGCTTTGTCATGACAAACACAGCCCTGGCTTTGGAGCAGCCTAACAGATACAGCCTGGGCACGAACACTGTGTTGTGTATCCTGAATATGTTTCCAGGATACTCACCCTGTGCCAGGGACCAGCAGCAGACTGATCCCCTTGTAAACTTGCTTGAAAAAGGGATTGTGTTGCCATGACTAAATTTTATTTTAAAAAGGGAAGTGATTAGAAATATATTGGTTTCATTAAAAAAAAACCCAAACACTTGATCATTACACCCTCAGTCTGCCACATGTTTTAAAACAACATCCACTACTAGCTAAAAACGTTAATTTAATTTTGCTACGAATCCTGAAAAATACCTAATTTTCTTTCAGTGTGTTCCTGAAGTTTCTCAGCATATTCCCATTCATTTATGGAAAATTATCACCCAATAACTATTTTGTGAATTGTCACTGCTACTTCTACCAGGCAGCTACTTTTACAAGGTTCTTATATTAGTAAAACATTTTGTAGATACTCCCATTTTCTAATCTAATTCCTGTCTTTTCATCCATACATGAGAAATGAACCTTGCTGGTCAAGTTGAATGATAGGCATGTATACATATATGTAGCCTAATGTGTCTTTTGTAAAAGAATGAATTATTAGAAGAGGTAATGGGAGCAACCTATGATGATACAGTGTCAACTAAAGCTATTTATCCATCATAATCCCTGCTTTTATGGATTAAAAATAGTTGTATATTCAAAAGTAATCGGAAATTCAGTGTATCAGTTGTTGATGTGTCAGTAATTTATCTAAAATAGTCCATATTTTATCATAATATCCCCAAAATATTGCAAGTTCATTTAATAGTGTGCTATGCTTTAGAAAAATATGCAGTTCCATTTCAGGGAAAATGTTACATCCAAATTTCTCTGGGTGTCCTTGGTATTTTGAAAAAGACAAGAGACTTTGGAATTTAATACATGGTGTTTAAAGAGCTTCAAAAATGACATTTTGCTATAGTAATGAATGCGAAGAAAAGTTATTATTTTCCATAACAAAACTATAGAAATACTACAGTCTGTAGAATAAAATGAAATTATTAACTCATTAAATAATAATAAAAGAAACCTTTATGTATATATTTGATCAGCTTTCAAGTATAAGTGCATAGAGAAAGTTTCAACAATCATAAAATTGTAGTCTGCATTTCCAACAGCTTCTAACACAGTTTATAATGAAAAATTGGATCATGAAGCAGCCTGTGGTTTCACCACAAGGTTTGGAGTCAAGACTCCTGTATTTGAGTCAGGGCGTGACATCTGACTCTGAAGTCTTAGGAAATTTAATTTCATTTTCTGTTTCAGTTTTCTACCTGTAACACCACACTTCCCTTGCACATAAGTTTATAACCAAAGGAAGAAATATCAGCCTCAAAATGTGTAAGTAAAATCTGGGATTTATTGTGAACCATGAAATCCTAATTACTGAGCTGTTTACCAGAGACAAAAGCTGGCCAACAATGCAGTGTACCAGCACAGTTTGATCACTAAATGTAATATATGAGGAGCCACCAAATTACTTCAGAATGCTATCATGTTTTTTAATTCTGAAGTGAGAGTTAGAAACCTTAAAGTACTATTAAAAAGCCTCATTTCTGTCTTGCCAAAATAAGCTTCTAAAAGTGATTGAAGGAAAATGAGGGATGAAGGGATTGTCCAAAGGACAGACCTCGTAGGATGCATGCAGGACAGCAATAGTGTAGGAATATTTAAGAATTTACATGACTTCAGAAGCCAGTTCAAAGGTTTTCCCTGGATATCATCAGATGACCTAGTGGGATATCAGTATAACAGGTACCTTACATAGATCCACTGAGGTAAAAGCATCTAGAGTATCTTTGCTCTCCAACATATTTGAGGAATAACGAGTAGCAATTTAAAACATTCCTTCTCTAATATTTATCAGTTGCTCTACTGCTCACCTGCTCCATAACTTCCGTCTAAAATATACCAAGAAAAGATTATGGTGTCTCATTGCAAAATCCTCTGACCAACAAAAATGATTCTAAAAAAATATTGTACACTGCTTGTTTACACAGAAATTAAAAACTGAACAAAATATTGTGGAAAATCCTTTTTCAAACTTTATCAGTCTAATAGAGTTCAAATTCTTTAGTTTTGTTGCCAAAGTTAAATGCTTATTATATTCATAGAATCATAGAATGGTTTGGGTTGGAAGGGACCTTAAAGATCATCTAGTTCCAACCCCCCTGCCATCAGCAGGGACACCTTACACTAGATCAGGTTACTCAAAGCCTCATCCACCCTGGTCTTAAACACTTCCAGGGAGGGGGCATCTACAACCTCTTTGGGCAACCTGTTCCAGTGTCTGACCACCCTCACACTAAAGAACTTCTTCCTAATATCTAATCTAAACCTACCCTCTTTCAGTTTAAAGCCATTCCCCCTAGTTCTGTCGTTAACTGCCCTAACGAAAAGTCCCTCCCCAATAATATTACCTTATTATGAACCCATGCAAATAAATCGCAGGCAGTAACCTGGGATAAGTACACGTCATCTATATTTTGGGGTTACTTTTGTATTTATATTGGTGAAATGAGAAATCCACCCATAGATTTAAGGTATGTTCATGCAGGGTGTTTTTTTTTCACATAATCATCAGTAGTTAAAACGAGTGAGAAAGGAAACGCTTACTCAAGCTAGAGAAACATGAAAGAGGTAAAAAAAAAATTCACGTCTATTTTCCACATTAAAATAGCTTTGTCTGTTTCAAATTTAAAAGCAAGTAATAGCTAAAATATGCATTAAGTTCTGTCAGATTCAAAGCAGCACTGACTATTGCAGGCCATCAAACACAGATTACTGGTACTCTTTTCTAAACTGAGTACTTTAGGAGACGAAATCCCCTAGGTGATTTTGAAAATGTTACATATCATCATCGCAATGCCAAACCAAACCATGCTAAATCGATGTTTCATACTCTGTTTGCACATATATTAGACCAATCCTTTTGAGGACAGAGATGTGTTTTCTTGGATGTTTGCACTTTGCTATGTAAATTCTCAACACTCAGCACAGCCAAAAAACCTGTTTCCTTCAGCTGAAACTGATATCAGAGGGATAATTTTTGTTCTGGTGAAAAAAAAAAGCAAAACAAACCAAAACAAAACCCCAAACCTTCAGCCTTTAAACCTGAGCCTTCATTCTTTACATAAGTAGAAGTTCCACTGAAGTCATGGGTATTTTGCTTGTATATAGACTGAACTGTAGTTAACAGTTTTACAAATATGGAAGAATTCTAATGAGATAATACTAATTAAAACGATATGTCACATTTTCTAGAATTGAAATACAGTACATCTTCTGGAATTTCAGCATAAAATAATTCAAATTAAACACTGTTGAGCAGAACTCAGCTCAGTAACAGTTCAATTAACTGAATGTTATAACCAAGACAGATTTTGCTTTTTTTCTTAAAGTCAGAGAGTTAGTATCATAAAACCAAAATTTCACCTTGATATAAGGTGACCTTCAGAAACAGGCAATTATAATTTAAGAGTGTTGTAAGTGTAACTTCCAAATGAAGCTCTGACAATTTCTTTTTAAAATAAATTAAACAAATCAATACAGCAGCTCAAACCATACTAGAGGAAAATAAACCAAATTATACATAGGAAATATTAAACATTCAATATTTAAATATAGGGTGCAAAAGTATATTTCATCCTAACTGCTTTTATATCTGTGTAATAGCACAATTAATATGTCTTCCATGGGTTACTTCCTGGAAGATAACACTTTCAAGAGAAATTAAATATGGATACAACCTTCTGGCTCAAGATGTCCCTAAACTGCAGATTGCTAGAAGTGTCTCTGGGGAGAAGGCAGGAGTGTCTGCGTGCTCGCTTTGCTTTTTACAACGTTCTCAGACACCCCCTCTGGTCCAGCGCTGTGGAGAAAGGCTGGTCTGACACAGCATGGCAGCGGCTGTGGACACCACCCCCTTTAGTTCTCAAAATGACTCTGGAGCATTTTTGTGCTATACATTTGTTCTTGAGAGAGGGAAGGGACTGAGAACAGCCTTTAATAAAGGGACACAGATGTTTGTGTTTATTGCACCACCTGAGCTAATTAAAATTCTACCTTTTTAAAAAAAGAAAAAAGCTCCCTGTGGGAATGAAAAGTGGCTTTAAAAAAAAATTACAGATGGGATAATGAAAAAATATTATTTTCCAAATAAATTATTTGGCTTAGAATTTTTGCAAAAAAAAAAATTAAATTAATATTGTGACACTGACTTCCAATTTGTGAGCTTTCTTTGTTTGGATTAGGACACAAGGAAGCAGGTTTGTTAGACAAGCTTATCGACATCGCATGAAGTTACATGCTAGCTTTGCAGCACCTTATATTGAGTAAGAGCTTTCTTACTTAGTATTTAAGAGAGAAAAAATGGAAGAAAGAATCCTATCCATCTTGAACACTTAAAGGCAATAACCTTTGGCAGATAAATATTGTCATAGTATTACTGTCATT
This sequence comes from Antrostomus carolinensis, assembly GCF_000700745.2. Classification (NCBI taxonomy): domain Eukaryota; kingdom Metazoa; phylum Chordata; class Aves; order Caprimulgiformes; family Caprimulgidae; genus Antrostomus; species Antrostomus carolinensis. The sequence continues at coordinate 17,074 of NW_010332166.1, forward strand.
ACACAAATCCTGGAAAAGATGACAATTTTGGCACGTATTTCCCAGATGTTACTGAGCTTTGCCATATCCAGAGGGATTTCTGAGTGAGACTCACAAGAAAATACCAATCTCCCTTAAGTGATCTATAGTTATACAAATTAATATTTCAGTTGGAGGGGCACCTATCCTAATTTTTTTATTTCATGATTTATTTTCAAGAACTAAATTGTTTTTGTAGTGAAGCAGTTAATGAATATAAATTGATCAACCCCTCCAAATATTCAGTGAACTGCTCTTAAAACCAAAGTGTTAGATAAAAGGAAAAAAAAAAAAAAAGCTTTAATCTGAATTAGTTTTACACTCAAAGTCTTCTGTAGAGATAAAAGATATCTGTTCACAGATAGGTTTCTGTGTTTACCTAACAACTAACAAATATTTTCTAAAGGTCTGAAAATTTTCCATACCATCTTGATACAATTGAATAGAAGACCCATTTAGCCTAATGAGCATTAAGATTAAATCATTTACTCACAGATCAAAGGAGATTTTAATTATGTAAACGAGTTGTTCAGAAACACAAAATGTTCCATTAAGCTTCACAATTAATACATACAATATTTATGAGTTCAGACTTTTTTCCTTGTTAAAAATTGATTGTTACATCAAAAAAAGTTTCCCTAGATGCACTGATTGAAGGAAAAATATTTTAAGCCGTAAAAGTAGCAGGCATGCAAGAGATTTTACTGCCTTTTGCTTTTCCTTCTCCTCTTCTTTCTCCCCTTTTCTTTTTTATTGTTGTTGCTCTGAGCGTCTTGTCACCAGATGTTCATTATGTGTACAAAAATATTGAGTTCATATAAGTAAGTACTCACAGCATGGTCATACTGCACTGCAGGTCACTGGGGTCTCTAAATGTACTAGTGCAAAATAAACGCTTCGAAAAAAGTCTCCATTTAAGGTCTTAAATGCTTTCTATTTCTTAGAATATGAAACAACAGTAACAAATAACATGGTGCAGACAAAGAACTGAGCTTTGGTTTACTGGTGTGTATCAAAAATTCTTTTTCAAACTTTTATTTTTTAATTTTTTTTTTAAAGGGAACAACCTCAGATAAAAGGAAGCACAAAACATCCACTCCAAACAAGGGTCTCATCCTGCTTCCTTATTCAGACAGACATTACCTTTCGGTGGCACAAACAATGCTGCACATGATAGATCATTAAATCACTGTATTATTTCTAACAGGCAAGATTAAAATAAATGCAAAGAAAACAAATTATGGAAAGAATGCTGATAAAATATGCAAGCTAGATTAGTTATAGAGTAATTTATTTCTGCTAGAAGTTCCACTTAGGAAAGCAAATCAAAAGAATGGAAGTCTGCTGACACTAAGTAATCCTGAAAAACAGAGAGAACAGTTGTAGGAAAACTGATGACTGCTTAAGAGGGATGAAAAATCCATTCAAATTCTCAAGGCCAGAGGCATGCATTAACAAAACTTTCTACAAGATTATTTTCTACACTTAAAGAAATCTGGAAACTTAATTAAAAAAAGATAATGGAAGAATACTTTTACTAGATTTGCTGGGGCAAAATTCTACCCTTAGTTACTACAATAGATTACTATTGCTAATGAAGATGCATCTGAGAACCCAAACTGCTTTTAATGTTCATCAGAGTTAGCAGCTTAGTTATTAAGGCTCCTCAAAGGCACTGACAGATGTGTAAGTTTGTCCAGAATGGTCACTGATAAATCCATGCTAGATTTACATGGAAGAAATAAAATATTTCAATATTTTATGAAATCTCTACCATCATGCCAGTGAAAAATTCCAACACTTTCAACATGCTGTCTTAACAGAGCAGCTGAAGCTCTCCCCCCCCGCCCCATAAATTAGGAACTTATAATACTTTAGCTATTTCACTCAATATCACGATCTTATGATTGATTTTATTTTTGGTTTGTGTGCAACTTGAAGCTGATGCCAGAATTATTCTAATTGTAACGTAGTCAACAGAATGACAGAAATCTTATACCCTGGAACTCCATTAAAAACTCAATGGAATTCAACATTTTATATTCATTGCAATCCTAATACACACATGAACTTACAGTCAGCTTTCAGGTGTTTTCCATGTATTTACCTTTCTATTGAATTATAACTGCACCACAAACAGTCATTTGCCATGGTCCTAATGCTCCTGCTTTTGGATACAGATGGCTAGTGATAAAAAGTCGAATTCACTATCTATCTATTCACTGTCTATCAAAACAAGTGTGAATGGAAATTATCCCAATCACTTCCATGCATGGCATATAAACACTGATAAATTTGAGTGTCTGTATTTCCTTTTGGTAGAGGAAAGAATCAAGTGATAATCCTTTCAGTAACTTCTCATTGCTTTTTTTTGTTTTTTCATCCCCAATACTCTCATTTTCCATTAATCTCCCCCTTTCTCCGTTCTACATGGAAATGAACAAGCTGTCACAATAGACTCAGCAGTAACTCTGCAGCACATTC
>NW_010332166.1:19608-29742 GCF_000700745.2 Antrostomus carolinensis
GGAGGTAACTGAGGGAATGTACACTGTAGGATACTTATCACGTGGAGCCTTATCACTTGTGGGTTCACATCTGCTGTATGCAGCCCTTCTGAAGAAGAAAGCAAAGCGCACAGCTGTTAAGGCTGAAGCTGAAAGGAGCTATGCCATTAAGGGAGATGATGCTATGGGCTGGATTCGATCTGGCTGATTAAGATTTTCCCAGTGGACTTCAGCTGACAGTCTCCAAGACATGATCCCTTTCTGCACGCTTGTAAAACTGGGTGCCTATTCACTACTCCACTGGTTTAATTTTGGTGGGCAGCATCTTACTCAGAGACAAAAATACCTATCTACAAATATCTCTTGCTATAAGTTCAACAATTTTAAACACGCTGACTCTAGTTAAGTCAGGGTAGTTAAGCTTATAAGCTAAGTAGAAAAGGGTAGAACAGGAGGAGATTTTGAATTGCTTTGGAAACATTTAAAAGATCTGAATTTCCAATGTGTATGACAGATACAAGAAAGAAGCAGAAATGGGCAGGTTAGGTGGATGAGATCCTAACAGGCCTTTCAATTGCCTTAGGGCTGCCTAATGTACCAGAGAGACAGGACAAAATATGCCATCAGTGCCGCCTCACGGACTAGGTACATCACCTTGGAAGTGCTGCTATTCAAAACATGCCTTCCACAGTGTTTTTCCAGTTCACAAAGAATCAAAAAGAACCAGCTTCCAAAGTTATTTTAAGGTGGTGGTTTTTTGCTTATATATTTGATAAAAGACAGAAAAATTCTCTTTTAAAAATACCATGTCATGGTTTTCTGGGAAGGTAGTTAGTTTTTAGAGGTATATTTTAACATCCTGCAATATCCACGGCAAAAGTAAATGTGTAAAAGAGCACTGGTTCTGTAAACATGTCATTGTTATTTCTACAAAGCTAGCTCTTTCTCAGCTGAAGAAATCACCCGAAGACAACTTACGACAAATACCTATGCTTCAGAACATACCAGTATTAATAGCACTAGTCAGAAATACAGAGACACTCCGAAAGGAGAACCACCAGGTAGCAGAGAGTACATCATCTTTGCATCAAACACCTTATGATGTCATTTCTGCAGGCTGCTGTGCTCGGGTGCTGGTGGTTGTGTGCAGGTGCTGCTGTCCCTGAACCACCATCGCTCTCTGAGCACCCTGCGCTCTCCACACGTGGACCAAAGCCACGGCACACTTCTCAGTACAGATGCAAGGGTCTCTCTCAAGCACTCACAAAACCTGCCGACAGTCCCAAACCAAACTGAAGATCATCACACACTCATCTTACTCCCAGGCTGGAAATACCCTCCTATTTTTAATATCTATCAGTTACATATTCCAGTTAAGTGACAGAAAAAGGAAGAGATCAGAGCAAGGACTGTGGTGACTGAGCCTCTCTTGCTGTCACTGCAAGATTATTTTCTGCAGTGTATTGTTTAAAGCTTTTCTCTGTCCACTCTTAAATGACTCCAAAAAAGAGCATCCATCACTTTTATTGGAAAAGGATTCCACAGTTTAGCAGCTGCCAGCCACAAAAAAAGGTTTAATTATTTCCTAATTTTTAGTGCATTAGTCTAGAAGAAACTCTGCGCCATGCCAGAGGCTTGCTCTTTTCCTCTGTATGTATGTTCTTATATTATCTGCCTGTGTTTAGTCTTTAACCAGGCCAAAAATCATGAATGTTATATATCTGGTTTTAGTGCACTCTCTAATGAATGTTCTTTTCTTATTGAAGGTGCAAAGACAAGTAGGGGATTAAAGACCTGAATAACGTATAAAATGAAATTTAAAATATTCACAATACATGGATGTATTCCTTAATTCAAGGTGTTTTTATAACAAAGATACTGTTTAAAAATTTAAAATATAGCAAAAGGGAAATCATCCTGAGCCTCCATCTGAGGTGTATTTAAGCATTCAGGCCCATCATTAACCCTTGTACAGCAGTTTGAATATGAAAGAAAACATTTTATCCACTGAAAGCCACTTCATACAGGGGGAATTAAAAGAAACATAGCTAAAAAGAGAAAAAAGAGATAAGGCTACTATGAAGTTTTCAAAAATCACAACTGTTCAAGCAGAAATTGGAAGTGAACTCATTTAAAACCTGCCAGTTTATTGAATGAAAAATCTTCATCCAGCTTCTACACTGTTACTTTCACTTGGATTAACACCGAGTAATGAGAATATTTCTATGTTATTTGCTGCTCCCTAGTGGAGAAAAAGCATAATTCCAAAGTCAAAAAACGAGGGGAAAAAGCCAAATGTGTTATTTGTAAATTTTGGTCTATAAGGAAAACGCAGTTACTGAGAAGAAACTTTTCATTCCAGTATCTTATGGTCCTCGTTTCTGAGGATCAAAACCGAAAATTTAAATAAATATGGAAACATATATTTACTTATAGCTATTTAGAACAACAGTTCAAGGTTTTTAGACATTTAAAGTTATGATTTCATCTTGAAAAACACTTTTCTACACATGGATCAAAACCCTTTGTTGTAAATTCACAGCTAGCATTATTTGCCTTCAGAAGAGTAGAGACCAGTGCTTAATAGACTAATGTCATGTGACAATAATTTAAAAATCCCAGTTATTTCTATTGCAAAAAATAAATCTATTTGTAAAAATACAATTTTTGGTCTCTTGCTGAATTTGCAGCTGAAAATAGATAAGCAGTAAAACTACTTCCCTTTATTTCACTTTTGGTGTCTGCCACCTGATTCCAGGCTGCCTGGTGGTACAACCTGACTTGGTTTGGACAACTGAGGAATGACATCAGAAGTGAATAAATACAGTGGCACACCATCATTTGCATGAACTCAGATGAAGCCAGATCTGTATCCAGCTACCTGCTGCCTCCTTTTCACCAATTTATTTTGTAAGTCCTGCCCCCCTCCCCAATTCAGTTGGTGACTAAGATTTCGCACCTAAAGAGAAATAGTTATGTAGACAAATCATAGAATGGTTTGGATTGGAAGGGACCAAAGATCATCCAGTTCCAACCCCCCTGCCATCAGCAGGGACACCTTCCACTAGACCAGGTTGCAACCCCACCCAGCCTGCCCTTCAACCCTTCGAGGGAGGGGCCATCCACAACTTCCTTGGGCAACCTGTTCCAGTGTCTGACCACTCGTCACTGGTTTCCACCCTGACTTTGAGCTGTTGACCACAACTCTTTGAGTGCGACCATCCAGCCAGTCAGTAAATACCAGTCTGGGAGCGAACTGAAACTCATCCTCAGAGGAAAACATCCACAGGTTACGGGAGATTCCAAGCTGTGCATCAGCAAAGTGCCACTCTTCCAAAAAAGGCCAATTGCTGCAGCTCTGGCTGTGCTGTATAAACAATAACGTGTCCTGAGAAAGCACAAAGCCTTCTTTGTTAGCACTGAAAAGGCTTGAGCTGAAACACTAAATCCAGTTTAAGGACTGCATTTCAAGATGTGAACCAAGTAAAGGAGAGCAATGAGAACCTGCATACAATTCGGGGACTGGCATCACCAAAAGGGTGCAAAGGGACTGGAATAATTAAAGCAGACATCAGATGATGCCACATCCTTCATGAATGGTTCCTTCCGAGGAAGAATTTTTCAGTAACTCAGTGCTTTAAAATTATTTTAAAACATTTAAAATTCCAATGGCTTTTGCATCTTATGCCACAGACCACTGCAGAGTCAAACATTGCTTTCTTGAATATAAATGAAAAATTCATAATGAAATCAGTGAGAGTGATGCTTGTGTATCAAAACCCAGAATTTGGCTCCTGTATACTGCTTTGGTTGATGAAATATGCTTTAAAATCTAGACATTTAATAACCCTAAAAGCCTGTAGTGCAAAATGAAAAATCACAGTACAAAAAGAGGAAACTTTTTTGCTTAACTTGCACAACTACGTAAATGTGAGTATTCCTGTATTAGCATAGAGGCTTTCTGTTTGTTTGTTATTGTTCCTTCCATGAAATGGATTCCCTAATTTCCTTGAGTGCAGAGATGGACTTGTTTGCTTTCTCTAATCACAGAGGAAAAAGCAATAAATTATATACAACCAGAATGCATTTACAATCTCTTCGTGCAATGGGTACAGCATGTGCATTTGTAGCTAATTCATCCATTAAAAACATATCAGTGTTGCCAAGTCACCTTACTCTCAATTCATACTGTTCATACAGGTTGTGTTTTTGGAGAGGCAACCAAAACGTCTCACTGTATGGTGGCAATTCTCTGAACTCTGAGAAGCCTCCTAGATGGTCACCAACCACACATGGATTTGCAATTGAGTTACACTTTAAGGAATGACTCTCAAGCATATAGAAATTCCCCCATTTTCAGTGGTATTTGGACTACCCAATTTTCAAATGGCTTCTAAATTAAATTAAACAACATTCACTTCACAGTGGAAAAATTGACTTGAAAATTTTGGAATCGCCACTCAAGACTTCTCAGAATGTTTATTTTAGGAGTCAGGTATATAAATACATGTTTGGCAGCTGAACTGCTGTATTTACCATTTCCATTCTTCAAAGCTTGCTGTACCCATCGAGAAAGTCATTAAGAATATCCGATAGGCAATGGTTGAAGTGTGAACTGCATAGTTTTATTCAGAATTCCTCTGCTATAAGGGGAATCTAGACATTTCTCACTATAAGGGGCAAGGGAGTGGATGAGAACAAGCCCATTTTGGATTCTCCATTATTTTTCCCTTGTATTTCTCTTAGAACAAGTAAGTATTAAGGTATTCACTAAGTAGTCACAAGCTTAAAACTTTATCTCATTTCACATTCAAAGAAACTAGTGACTGCTTCTCTGCAAATCAGTGCTGACAACACCGTCAAGTAAGACCTCCTACCTTATTGAGTGGACTTTCCAGCAATTTTTAGAGTTTGTTGCCCTGTGCAGTCACATGGAATTCAGTATTTTATTTAACATAGCATGCATTTTGTTCATTGTTTTGTAATTTGTTTTTTCATTGACAGTTTCAGGAGTTACTACACTGTTGTGCAGAGCCAGTGCATGTGCAACAAATTAAGCTTACTGTGAGCATAGAGAAGTAAAATTTCTTCAAGAACAAAAATTCAGTAAGAAATAGTCAGTTGTAAAATGTAAGGAAAAGGGGAAAAAAAAAATCAACCTGTACAATAGGAAGAACAGAGCTGTGTAAAACTTAGGAAAAAAAGCCAAGAAGATATTATATTTGCCAGTATTAAATCTAAGTGTTCTCCACATAGAATTTGGATTTGAAAGAGTATCAATTAGCTGATAAAGAGTGTTGCAATGTTAGATCCTCATTTCCCTCCCTGTAAGCAATTTATTAAATGACACAGCGCATCAAAATCATCTGCAGAAACCACAGCTATTGCCACTTCTGTCTCCCAGAACCAAGCTTATCTGCACTGAAGTTCTATTGAGAATGTCTATATCTCCTCTAATATTATCTACTGCTGCTATATTTTTATCAGATTATTAATTACTAATTTGTTATATAGACTTAGTGCTTTCGTAATTTGATTTTTTGAGTATATAAATGCTTCTTAAAAAAAAGAAAACCCAACAAACAAAACAAACCAAAACAACCAGTAACACTGGTTTTACTCTTCACTGTCAAACCAAGCTTTACTTGCAATATCATCCCTTCCTCCTTTTCTCTACAGTGGTTACTATTTGACAGGTATTTGTCTATGTGGGTCCACATGATAGCAAAGAAAAGTACTCACCAAACAGTATCTCATGACCACCAGTGAACTATCGATATTAAACACAGAATGGTATCAGAGAAACAGCAATCAGTCCACCCTTGCTGAAAGCACTATCAATGACTCTGTAGTTCTTCCTTTAATAACATTACCTGTTCTATTCAAGGCTCAGAGATGAACATACCAGAATGTTCATTTTCTGCTCTCATCCCCTCTCTGGAGGGCAGAAGAGGTGACTTCTGGATACCTTCTGTGTGTCAAAGTGCTTCACGCAGAATTGCCAGTTCCCTGTATTTCAAAGGTCCTATTCAGAAAGCCCCGTTTCCCGAACCAGTAGGTGATTTCATGATATTTAAATAGAGAAAAAACATCTCAGATAACAATCGCACTTCGAGAAGGACACAAACCAACAAAAGATCTGTGCAGTCTTTATACAGAGGGAAACTCGCCTAGTGTTTTAGGTGCTATCATTAACTTCTGAAGTATTTTTGCAAATCTGAGTGTTCAAAAGAAAAAAGAAACCAAACCCAACCTATCTGGAAAAATAGTAATCTATAACTCCTGTTGGAACTCAAGTGTGCTGAAGCTGAACATACAATCTCTCAATCTAGATCTCACCTCTGCTGCTTGAACTGCAAGATGATGATAATGAAGGACTGATTTCTCCTCCACTCTTGATCTAACCACTAGACGGAACAAAGAGACGCACTCGGATATTGTGGGTGGCACCCAGCACTGCAAACGCAGGTTCACAACTGTCCCTTGGCTTTGTTCTGTTCTCCAGATGGCATTTTCTATTGCACATATTATTCTTGTCCTACATACACTCACTTTAATTGTTTTGCTCTTGCCTGGACACTTTGTTTTTTAAACATCATGTCTTAATGAAAAATGAAGATTAAATTTTGAGCTTTGGACAGATTTTTTTTCCCCTCATTTTCAATTTATGATCTCTCCGAATTAAAACTCGGCAGGTATGCAGGTACAATATATATTTATGCCAGTACTAGCTTTATTTGCAACACAACATATTGGAAAATTCAAGATCAGCCTATACAGCCTCCCTGCACAGGAAAGCATGGAATTAGATGTGCAGGAAAGTGCAGGGTAAATAGAATTTTTTACTGTTTATTGTTTTATTTCTACAGTTGTTCTTAGGTGTATGAATTTTAATTTAAGATGTAAATTTGTAGAGTGGTATAATTGACTAGAATATGGTGGAATTAGTACTGTTAGCAGTGATTTATCTCAGGTCAGCAAGAGAAAAAAAATTAACATTACACATCAGAAAATTCCTATTAGTTAAAGCTTAGTGGCACAGCAAACAATTCCCATCACTAAATAAAACAGGAGTTGCCATATATATATTGAACATACCTTAAAAGAAATGATAAGCAATTAAAAATTGACAAGACTGCTCTAATGGAATGATAATGGCTATCAAGGGTAATATTCAACCAGATAACAAGCAGCTGAAGTAATAGATCAATTAAACCTAGAAGAAAATTTGTGTACTGTGTCACAGTGGTTGTTCCAGGAGAGGATATTCTACTGAAAAGGGCAGGAGATGAACTAGATTTTTAAAAACTCTTGACTCAGAAATTCACAGGTAAGAAAAATATGGAGAAAACAAGTGTTTAACTACGTAAAGAAAAGCAGTATTTTGTGGGAAGTATAAAATTTACTTTTGACATACTGGGATTCAAATGTCATTTTTACAGAAAGAAGTTTTATGGTTTTGTTGAGTTGGTTTGGTTTTTTTTTTTCCCACCTCTTAGCAAGAATTAAGTATCCTCAGAAAGCCTGAGATGTGTTTGGACTACAGGGAACATTTAAATCCTTAGTACCTTCACTCAAGAAGCCTACACCTCCATGCCAGCACTTGCTGTTAAGTAGCTGAACCAACCAGATCTACTAGTGTTTTATTTATTTTGTGTATTGTAAGCGTAGAGGCTGCAGTTTATCACAATGACGGCTAAATCTATCATCCTCTACCTGGAGCTATAATAGGAGTGCTCTCAGATCAACAAGTCTTTCCTTCAGAGTAACTGAACTGTAAATTGTCCTTGACCAGTCAGACAAACAAAAACAACCTTCCCTGTTAATCTGCTGAAGACAAACAGTTCACTGTCTTTCATCCTCAGAAGAAGGATGTCAGTGGCAATGGTGTTTTATATGTCACATCCTTCACACAATGCTGTTCCGCTTGCAGGTTCAAAAGCTTAGCAAGATATTGAGAAAAAGATGCAATCCGACCTCTGCAAAAGTAAATAATAATTTTGTTCCTAGGAATATGGATTTTTTTTTTTAAATGAAAATGAGGTTTTCTAGATTGTCAGAATATATTAGGGAAATCCGATTTTTTTCTACCAGAGAGTAAGAACTTCCAATGACACAGGCATGATGACTTAACCTTGTATCAAACAGAGGGAAATTTTTATTCTTGTGCAGGATCAGGAAATCAATTTCATAAGATACAGTTACAGAATTATCTGGGATGATGTGCATGCTTCATTGTTGTAACTTTACAGATCAGATACATATCTTATGAAATTACTGGAAATAATTTTTGTTTAGATTATTTCATGTGTTCCTTGCAGCAACTCAGTGCAGGTATTTTATAGTTCCTCATCACTTTTTGTAACTGATTTTTTTTTTTAAGGTATTTTACCAAAAAACATTCCTGAAAGGCTCCATTAAAGAAATGCTGACACATTACGTTACAGTATGTTACAGTATCTTGGGTTCTATCAGTCACATTTCATTACTTTTACATAACATGGCTCTATTGATGCAACCTGATGTGACATGTCACCCTGCAGTGTCAGCGACAAACTTTGACTAAAAAGTTTTTATCCTCAAAATCACTGTGTCTCGATGAAACATGTAAGAAATTACTACACCTATTCCTTTATGTATCATCACAAATAAATAATTTAAATTAAGACTTCACCACCATGTCTATATGTTCCTTGTGCAATCAAAATAGGTAGTAGTTAAGAGTATTTTACAACTGGCACATCTTTATTCAGAACATCCAGAGGTGCCTGGGTCAACAGTTCCCTATTTATTCAAATTTATATTGACTAGCTTCAGAAGGCAAAGCTGACAAAATGATTAATTAGACTTTAAAACTCATTGGCAGCCTGCAGTTTAATAGAATTAGTAGAGCTTAAGTTCATCTTTAAATACCATGACGGTTTTAATTTTAAAAATGTCAAATTACATTTTTCAGTCAGAGCAAAATATGGAATGACTTATTCCAAACTTAAAGAAACCCAAAAATGTTTAATATAGGATTTTTATGACAACTAAAATGCTTAAGAGAACTGATTCACTTTTTTTCCTCCCCACATTAAGAAGCAGTAGTCCTTGTGTAGACAGTAAATTGACAGAGTATAAAGGTACTTGTGTTTCTAGTGTTGGCATGTAGGCATTTTTGTGTTCTATTAAAAATTATTTAAATTTGACAATTAAAAAAAAATACTGGCAAGCTCTACATGGTGAAAGTGAAGCAGTTACTAAATTAGTAGTAAAGACAGCATTTGTGTCTGAAATGTAAAAAGGTCTACGTGACCTGCAATAGGGTGTGTACGCACATGAAAGTTGTCCCATGTGCTCGTTTCATATGTCAACTCTTACTTGTAAACTATTAGAATTCAAATGCAGGTTCTATATTTAAATATATAAAAATTACTTAAAATTTGTATGGAATAATAAGGAAATAACAAGAACATCCCCCCACCCCCCCATTTATGAGTCTTTATTTCCACCTCCAGATGTTATTATGTGGCCTGACTTACAGTAATACTTTCTATTCACAGGGTTTTGGGGTGGGTTTTTGTTTTTTAATACACTTTCTAATATACACAAATAAATTTTCCACTATCATTCAATTTTAGTAGTGGATACTACCTTTTTGCAAAAGTATGTATTAGCCAGAGAGAAACATTATATTAATGGTATTCATGTTAATCAGCATTTCTACCTGTTAATTTTAGACCAAGCTGTAATAAGTCTCAGTCTCTATACAGGATGAAGTTTGGCAAAGTCAGACAGCTGGAACAAGAAATGATCTTAGAGCGCAAATCCCCACCATGCTAGTAATGCTTAGCTGTATATTGTTATTTTAAGTCTTATCTAACCCATTAATTTTGAAATTACAGTATTACAGAAAATACAAAGGTCAAATTATGCTTTACCCCCAGCCACTGAAAACCTGTATTTTTAATTAAACATTGACTTTATATGCAATACCCTAATCCAATTGAAAAAGCCCACTGTTTTCAAGAGGTTAATATGTATCCAAAGCCCAGACCTTCGATTAAGGCCATTTAAAAGATGAGAAAATAGGGAGACAATGTAAAAATCAGACATCATGTTTAGATGGCTGAGTAGAAACTTAGTTCTTTGAAAGTTTGGCTATATATATAC
>NW_010332167.1:0-33485 GCF_000700745.2 Antrostomus carolinensis
ACATGGTCCCACTGTGGGTCAAACCACCGCAATTATATTTCTACATACATATGTTGTTATATTTTTGGATTCAGAGGGGATCTGATGCTATCGAGTGGGGAAGCATTACAACAGGTAAAAAGAAGAGACACAAACCTGCAGTCCTGCAATGTCCATCTTCTCTCGAACGCTGAACTTCTGGCCTATCAGCCTCAGTTTTGGCACACAGTACAGCACCATGCTGTTAAACTGCAACAAGGGAAGATGTTAAACTGAGGGATCACACGCTGGACAGAGCCTGCGTTTTGATAGCTCAGGACTCTGGTGTGTTTTACTCTAAGATGCAGTTCTCGAGAAGAGATTTAAGGAGTAAGCTAGGTTCATGTATCATTACTGGAAAGCAGCAGACAGACAGAAACACGTCAGCCAGCCACTTCCCCCTTCTCCCCCTCTCTCTGGAGACAATTTCACTGCTTTGAAAGGAAACAGGAGCTCTTCTCTCAGTGTCAATGAGCACAGGCCACCTGACACAGCGAGGTGGTCCAGCTGGAAAGGCACCTCCTCAGGTGCTTTGCAAAAACACAGACCTAGGGAGAGAGATGGGAAAGACCCCTTTGGGCCTGACAAGCCATCAGCAAAGGCACATGCATGGGAAGAAGGAAGGAAATCCTCAAGGAAAAAGCATCAAGAGAAAACTGCTGCTCAGAGGAAGGAGTAGCTGGGCTTAGTTGGTGAAAGGTTTTAGTATTTGAGATTAGGAAGATGGAAATGTACCACTTCACAGCACAACTCCGAAAATAAGAGAGCAACAAAAAAACTTACCAGGAATAAATACCTATCCTGCGCTGTGCCATTCTTTGCTGATAGTTTCTGAATGTGTCCTTCTTTAATGAGCTCATTGGCTGGGTTAACAATATCCTCTTCGCCACCAAGTCGCTCGTAGACTTCCAAAAGCTTGTGCATCTTTTCCTGAGAGTACAAAAACCACAGCAATTTAAATAACAAAAATTATTCCACTTTGTCTATTTCCCACATTACCATTTTTGTGGTGAGTGTAAATAGGAAAGAAAATAGTCTTTCACTTCTGCTATAGCTTTGCATTTTCAAAAATTAATGAATACCTGCTCCCTACTCTTCAGTACTCTTACCCATTCTGCATGAGTCATACTTGGATTGTTCTATTTTAATGACATTTTGAGCTCAATTTGTTTGATATTTTTAGATATTCCCAATCAACAATAAATACATATCTTTGGACACAATGGCATCAGGTCCAGTAAAATCAATGGTCAAGTTGGAGATTAGTACCATATCAAATTGGTTCCAAGTTTGAATTTTTTAACTTCCACCCCATATCTCGGACTAACATTTCTGCTATAGCACGATAATTTCTCAGCTTCTGAGAAGTTTCACCTCTCGTATTGTTGCTGATACAATGGTCTCCATCAGGAAGCATGGTCATAGTCTGCATTTCTAAGCTAAGTCTAAAACCTCAGCTGTATGGGGAATGCTGTGCAGGAGCCTCTGTGGCGCAAAGAACTTATGAAATAGGCCAGGACAAAATGCTTAAAACAGTTTTAATGCAACTCAGGCATCCTTGGGTCTTGGTCAAAATTGTTTAAGAAGGCACTACTTTTTTATTTTCAGCAAAGCATTGTTTCGACTTTATATTAAGTCATCTGAATATTAAAGTGCCTCTAGACAGTATTCAAATAAATAAAGGTAACTAGTTCACCCACTTGCAGCTGGTATATCGAGCACTGCAGTAGCTTTAACAAGTCAAAACAAGAAAAGTGTGTAAACCTTGCTACTAGTTATAGCATTTGGAAAGGTTTGGCTTTCAACCATAACCTGGACTGATGTGCTTCAAACGGCACTGTCAGCAAATGGTCAGAAAGCGAGGACAGAGATTTATGCAATTACACCCAAAATATGCCCAAACACGGGTCTAAATCATACCTCAACCTATCTATAGATTAAGTTGGAATTTCAGGTCTTTACACACTTTGTTTACCCCCATTTGACTTGACAAGTTTCACCACAAATACACATCACACCAGTTCCTGTCCTAATCAAATTTTCTGATCAAACGAACAACCAAAAAGCTCACCAAAAAAACCCCAAACAAAACCAAGCTATTAAATTAAACACTGCAAAACCAAAATGAGGTGGGAGGGTGGACTGAAAACAAAGAAGCAAACCACCTAAGCCCCAAAAGGCAGTAAAGTTTTTCCACCAAATGAGAAGATGAACAACAGATCCCACTAATTTAAAACAAACAGACAAACAAACAAACCAGTGAACATATCAAGCTGGGTTTTTTTTAAAGGAGAAAGTAGAACACCAATAGCAGATCCAAAACCCGAGGGACATCTGCACTTTTAGGAAAAGTCATGGAAGAATGATTTCTTTCTTCTACTATACCACAACATGAGGAAGCAACCAACAGTTAATTCAAACCTCCACTAACTTTTGGAGATTTTGGAGTTCAGAAACCACAAGGTCAAACCTGAAATTCTTACTTGGATATTTTTCCTTTGAGCCTCTGGTCAGGCAAAACCTATTAATTACAGAAGAATTCAATGCAAAAAGAAGCCCTGATTAGATGCTTCAGGTTCTTATCAGCAATAAACAGGAGATGCAAAACTATCATAGCAGCCTTTTCTAACAGGTTTTTACATACTAACAGAAAAACCATCCAACACTGAAAGCTTCATATTCTTGCTGTCTGTGGAGATACCACACAGTTCCCAGCAAAATAGTTGCTACTTGTGGAAGAGTTGTTCAAGGCTCCAAACCAGAAAAATTTCCACCAAGATCTATCTTTATCAAGAGAACATGCTAGACTGAAATAGAAATAGACGGTTTCAAAACTGGTTTTCACTGAGACATATTGAAAATACCCAGACATCAGCTGGTTCCTTCCCCGTAGCAGGCACAGGAAACGTCTCATGGTGTCCTTGCTGGCTGGGAGAAGGAAGTAAAGGTCTGATACAGGAAGGGGACATAAACCTTGTACCCACAAATGATCAGGGAGTGTTAAGCCTTGTGAGTAGCATTTCAGATCTATTAGATATAGAAGCTCCTGAGGCACTTGGGTGCCCAGAAGGGATAACATCTGCAACTATGAAGTCCCGTTTACTTTACTGATAAGGCATTAGCTGTTCTGTATGTAAAGCACGTAGTAATGTTCAAAATCTCCATGGCCTCAGACTGCCCAGCTTTAGAAGTAGAGCTTAGTAAAGCTACTGACACATGCCAAATGCACACTCTATGCATTTAAAATGAGCCAAAATCAAATCAAATCAATCTCCAGCCTGGTGAAGACATGTAGGACTGAAAAAATAGTGTGAAAATCTCCAAAGATACTTTATGAATGGACCTAATTGAAATACTTTCAAGATTTTTCAATGAAAAGCAAATAATGAGTTTTATGAAGACCTCCTTTTTCAACTCATTGGGTCCTTAAGAACCAGGAAACTCAAATTTAGGCCCAACAACCCATGGTATCAGCAATAGGATTGTTTATGATAACGAGAACTCAAGATATCCAACTGATGTTTAAAGCCTGACTCACTGTATTTGAAAATTCTCCCCAGCCTGCTTTACTTTACTGAGCCCACTGCAGTGGGGAACCATTGGTTCAGCCAAGCATTTCAGTCATATTACAAACCCATGATGCAATTCCTACTCACCATCTTTCGGATGGCTGCATTCGAATGGTTGGCTGCCGTAGATATGAGCTCCAGTGATTCTGCAATAAAGGCAGCAACAGTTAAGCATGCTCCAGATTATATCTGTTAACAGTATCTTGGTTTAGTTTGGTTTTTTTTTCCCCCACCTCCCTGATTACTGTTTTCCCTGCAAAGTTGCTATTGCAAAAGCAAGGACTGTATTTTTTCCTTCCACGAAGTAAAAGGAATGCTTATAAGCGGTCGTATACACAATCACTTTTGCATGTTCAGCTGGTCCATGTGCATCTAAATGTTTAATCTTTCTGAAGTCTAAAAGTCCAAGCGAGCCAAAGCACACAGTGACAAAAATAATCAACCTACTAAAAATTAACTTAAGTGTCACTTAAGTCTTCCTAAGCATGTTTTTAAGAGTGTTTTCATAAAACAGAGCTTGTGTGCTTACAGTAACACGAATGCTGTTTTGGTCATGATGACAAACTCCCAGAAACCAACAGAAGTCCATTTCTCCTGTTCCTTTGTGTTAAAAGTCTAACCTGCTTTCCTAGGGAAAATGAATTATTTTTTCTTCCTCATTCCATTCTTATTTTCTTCCTCAGCTATCACAAGGATGTCCTCCTGTATTTGTCCTTGGCCATACAATGGATTAATTAAAAATGCTAGATGTTCTGCCATTGCAAACCTTAATATTTTGTCACTGTTTATTCGCCAAAGCTTCCTTCATTCATAGAGCTGACATATCAACCCTTTTCTCTAAGAGCATTCAAAATCCTTTTGCCCTATGGTTGGCAATATTTGATTAATTCAAATCTCCATTTCCATTTTAGCCCTGGTTTAAAGCGTCTGAACATCTGGAAAAAAAAAAAACCCCAAACAACCCAACTCCCCAAGATTTCATTGTGCTCATCAGACTGAGTGGAGTTTACATGTACTTTCAGCATCTTTCCTGTCTGGAGACTCTTCTGGAAGTTTCTTCAAATAGTCCTTTAGGAGAAGCTCATAACGAGGAATCCTTTGCACCGGTTCAAGCATGTGATGCTGCAGTGTCAGGTTTCCACACACCTCCTGTTTCTGTAAAGGAGAGAAAACAATCAGAGAGGGGTTTGGTTTTATTCCTACCTTTGGTGTTAAACAGCAATGAAAAAAGACCATTCACATAAGTTAGTGGAGTGGAAAACAACTTCTCAAGCTATTATAGAATCATTTTGGTTGGAAAAAGACCTTTAAGATCATCAAGTCTGACCATAAACCTAACACTGCCCAGTCCACCACTAAACCATGTCCCTAAGCGCTACATCCTTGGTCTTTTAAATACCTCCAGGGAAGGTGACTCCACCACTGCCCTGGGCAGCCTGGTCCAATGCCTGAGAACCCTTTTGGTGAAGAAGTTTCCCCAATATCCAATTTAAACCTCCCTTGGCACAACTTGAGGTGCCAGTAATATCACTTATTACTTGGTTGAACAGACTCACCCCCACCTCTCTCCACCCTCCTTTCAGGGACTTGGACAGAGCCAGAAGGTCTCCCCTCAGCCTCCTTTTCTCCAGGCTCAACAACCCCAGTTCCCTCAGCCGGGAACTCAGAACACTTGTGCTCCAGACCCTTCCCCAGCTCCGTTGCCCTTCTCTGGACACGCTCCAGCACCTCCATGTCCTTCTGGGAGTCAGGGGCCCAACACTGAACCCAGCACTCCAGCTGCGGCCTCACCAGTGCCCAGCACAGGGGGGAAGAGAACTTCCCTGGTCCTACTGGCCACACTGTTTATGATCCAGGCCAGGATGCCCTTGGCCTTCTTGGCCACCTGGGCACTCTACTGACTCATGTTCAGCTGCTGTCAACCAACAACCCCAAGTCCTTTTCTACCAGGCACTCTTCCCCAAGCCTGTAGCGTTGCATGGGGTTGTTGTGACCCAAGTGCAGGACCCGGCACTTGGTCTTGTTGAACCTCATACAGTTGGCCTCAGCCCACTGACCCAGCCTGTCCAGATCCCTCTGTAGAGCCTTCCTACCCTCAAGCAGATATCAGAGATGACAGGTTTCATGTGAACCTTTGTCCCATGTCTGACATTTTCTGCAGGTCTGCAACAATCTTCTTTTAGATTTTGTGTGTTCTTTCACAGGCTTATTCCATCCATGGCTCTGTGCAGTGTTTCTCCTCCCAAAGACTATATACAATGAGAAACCCCACGGGGATTTACTGCTCGCTAGAGCTCACTGTACAACAGCAGACACGCTGCTCACCAGCTCTGAAGAAGGAGCTGCCTCAATTTTTTGTATTTTTTTTTACTTGACCAAGAAGAGGGGGAGATTTGAGACTGATTACACTAAATATTACCCGATAAAGCACAAAACTGCTCTGCTTGCCATCGTACTGAGTGATGTGGTGTACTGTCCCTATGAACTGAATGGATATTTCTTTTTAAAAGAAGGGAGGAGAAATGAGAAACACAGTAAGAATAAGTAAGTTGTTTTAAAGCACAGAGGAAGTTTCTGTTAGTGACATAATCTGACTCCTGAATCCCACATCAGCACGTTAACGGCACACGCACACACACACACACTCACTCACTCTTCTCCACAGCGTTATTTTTACGTCAGCTCACTAATGCCACATCTTGGTCTGTTCTAATGTAAGCAAACCCTCAACAACTACATTAATTTTAGTATGCTGTTCTCAGAGAAAAATGCTTGTTTCAGGTATTTGCAATTTTCCTCATAAATATTACAGCCCACAACACACTGCTGACTCACTCAATTCTCAAAGCAAAGCCTGCAGATAATGAGATGAATGTCTGATAGAAAAATATTAGCTATCCTTCCAGAATTCAACGATGTAAATTTGCTTTTAAAAATACTTTGTCACAGTGTAATAGAGTGAACAATATTTCTGTTTATAAGAGATGAAGTGAATTCGTTATCTCTCAGTTTTACAGCACCACGTTTCCCAGAAAATACAACTGGGATGGAAAGAATTAAAGATTCCAGGAAGAACTAAAAGGGAGACAGAACTGCACTACTGCATATTAGTGCTTGGTTTATATTCCCAAATCCACTTACTATAACCCTCTCCATTGTCTTTTTATTCCTGCAATAGGATGAACTTTAACCCTGAACAGCAATAGGGAAGCAGAGGAGGAAGGCGTTTCAAAGTTAACATCAGTTGCATTCACATGCCAATTGTATCCTCTAAAAAGTCCGCAGTGACGAAATAAACTGTTCCAAAGAGGAAAAGTTTAATACTATGCAATTTTTTAAAGTTTTCAGTGTTTACACTGCAATTCAAATGACTTTACTAAAGGAAGGATGAACGTTCATTCTGTGTTTAATTCATGTAACAATTCAAAGCACAAAAATATACATTAAAAAGTACTTATGTGATGGCATAAGGAGAAAACTGACAA
This sequence comes from Antrostomus carolinensis, assembly GCF_000700745.2. Taxonomy (NCBI): domain Eukaryota; kingdom Metazoa; phylum Chordata; class Aves; order Caprimulgiformes; family Caprimulgidae; genus Antrostomus; species Antrostomus carolinensis. The sequence goes on from NW_010332167.1 coordinate 7,073, forward strand.
AAGAAAAGTTCTAATAAACTCACCAGCTATCAAGTTTTGTCCCCAGTAAGTGGATGTGACCCAAATAGAAAGTAAGTTTATCTTCAAGGTCAGCTAAAACAAAAATTAGGGCCACAAAAATGATCAAAGGGCTGGAGCACCTCTCCTGTGAGGACAGGCTGTGAGAGTTGGGGTTGTTCAGCCTGGAGAAGAGAAGGAGACCTTGTAGCTGCCTTCCAATACCTGAAAGGTGCCTCTAAGAAATCTGGGGAAGAACTGTTCACAAGGACATGGAGCAATAGGATGAGGGGTGATGGTTTTAAACTAGAAAAGGGCAGATTTAGGTTGGATATTAGGAAAAATTTCTTCAAGATGAGGGTGGTGGATCATTCCCCAGAGAGGTGGTGGAAGCCCCATCCCTGGCTATATTCAAGGTCAGGCTTGATGGGGCTCTGAGCAACCTGCTCTAGTAAAGATGTCCCTGCTCACTGCAGGGGGGTTGGACTAGATGATCTTTGAGGGTCCCTTCCAACCCAAACCATTCTACAATTCTATGATTAAATTAAACTTGATCAGTCACAGTCATTCTCTTATTTGTACCATGTAATTTTTGTTTTCCATTTTCCCCAGTTTATCATAATTAATAATTGTTAATTCCTTAAACTGTTTAACTATTCCATTAACAGATTAAGTGGACAGTGTGTTAATACAGGATCACAACAGACTTTAACTGGTATTTTGAAAAGTAACCATGGCTTTTGCTATCACCGAGATAGGTCAGATGGGTAGACCCAGTGTTCTGGTCAAATCTTCACCTCCTGCCGCTACAGCCATTGACAGAAGCAAAAGGTGCTGTGCTGTTGTCGCTAAAATATCCTACAGTGAAACAGTGTCATCAGTAGGCTTCCAAATTGCATCTCCTATGTGCATTGTGTCCATGCTGCCTGCCAAGGGTTTGCTCAAGCAACAGCAGAAACACTCATGGCCTCAGACAGCTGCAGAGCGGCTTTGCAGGCTGACAGCTAACACAAACCATTTGTGCTGGTAGCTTGGCGGCGAGAAGAGACAGATGAATTTTAGGGTGGGCAGATGCCTGTGCTGTAGGGGAAACAGTCACAAACTGATGGACACTTCAAAAGCCATCTCAGTGGCTCAGCACAAGCTGAAGACAGCAAGACACCTGTGTGCTTCTTACCACACTTGCTGCGCAGAACCGCAGTGAGAGCAGGCTGGGCTCAGACAGAAAAAGGGTAAGAAAAGGCCACGTGGAGTGAGAGTGTGGTAAGGGAGGACCTTCCCCTGCTCCTGCTCCTCCCAGCTTCTGTCTGAGGGCCTGGCTGGCAGCCCTGACCCTCGAGCAGGGCCTCTCCTCTCCAGCTTGCTGGGGATAACTCCACTGGACAGATGGCCCAGCCACAAACCTCCCATTTCAGGCAGGCAGCTCTGCTCCCTCCTCAGCTTAACCCTCTCCCTGCCAGCCCTCCCCTCCCAAAGGGCAGGATCTGCTTTCCCAGCACTGGTGAAGCACACACTGGAGCTTGCTGCATCCCTCTGACTGGCCCAGGGCCAGAGAGAGGTTTTACGGACGCGCCAGCACAAGCAGAGCTCTTCCCCCCTCTCCACACAGCTTTTTGTATAATTAAGAGAAAACACATGAAAATCCATGCTAAGCATCCGCCTGTAGAGCTGCGATCCCCGAGAGCTGCGTGCCACTTGGTGAGCTTCAGAAAAATCAACAAAGAGCAGATGCTGCCAGTGACATGCCCAAACTCAAGCACATTGACCTCGTAATGAAAATTTATTTATTAAAAAGCAATTCAAATTAGTAATGAGGAAAAGAAATCAAAGAGAGTTTATAAATGCATGTGTTCCAGTCAGAATTGCCAGGCCAAGGGCGAAGTTTCATTCTATGACTTCTGAGTAGAGAAAAAGGTATCTATGTGAAAAATCTGTGCCACACAGCAAAAGAGAAGAAAAGACTGCCACTAAAATTGTGTATTTTCAGTGTTAGAGCAGTATTATCTTGTAGCTAAACACTCTGTGTCATGCACTGGAAAAAAATAAACTCACACAAATAAATGAGGATCTCCAAGTCATATGCCAATTCACGACATACCTGTATATTCTGAACAACATCTTTGAATGGAGAGGACCTCTGCATACACGTGTTCACTAAGTCCATTGCTCTGTCAAAGTTCTTTACATATTCTCCATACATCTTCAGAAAAGGAGCCAGTTTCTGTAGGATATCTCCCAGCCGTGGGTTGACATTCCTATGGAAAAGAGACAGGTAAATAATGAGATCTCTGGAAATCAATTGTATCTTCAGAGAGAAAAGACAACTGTAAGACTTTCACAGTTGTCTCGCACAAGCACTTAACACACATATCTAATCAAGATATTTCCATTTAGCTAAGTTTAGTTCAGCTAAGTTTAGTTTAGAGTAATCTATGTGGTACCCTAGATGAAACCACAAACACTAATCTAAATGTACAAAGGATATTTCTGCTCCCACTGTCACTCTCGAATCAAGATCAGATTCAAACCAACTATCCATTGTTAAAGAAAGATCTGTATCTCTCTGCTGTCCAGCACAAAACCTTGCGGAAACTTTCACTTCTTAAAAATAATCTTTTCCACTATAGCCAAACGTCTGAAGAGGTTTTAATGCAAAGAGATCACTCAGTTCAGCTGGGCAGTCTCAGGGGGCCACACACACATTTGCCTCAAGACCCCCCAGGCTGGGAGCAGTGACAGCCACACACCTTTGTCTCCTCTACAGTCACAGCCAGGCAGAACACCAGTTGTTTTCCCCCCCTAGTTTTTCTCTCCTGCTGACTCTCGACTTTGCAGTCTGACCTCACTAGACCCCCTCCAGCCATTTAACAAGCTTTCCACCCTCATCTGACTTCCAAACTCTCCAGTTTCCCTCCCCTTTTATTACAGCTGTGTCTGTAAATGCAAGTCAGGTGCCAAGGTGCTGAGACTCATTGATTCCTTCTAGTCATTGCCCAACGATGTGCAGACAGGCTCAGCTAAGACAGGTGTGAACTCTGGTCTTGTCGGCATCATTTAGGGTACCTGGAAAGGTGCCGTGTCAGCACTATCTGCACCTTCCACTGTGAAGAGGACACTCTTTGCAGCCAGTGTGCCATTTCCAGTCAAGTTTCCTAGATCTGCCTTACCTTTCTACCTAGTGCTGCATTTCTGCATCATCGATCATTTATTACAACTTAATAATTGGTATTGGTACCAAATTTAATTGGTACTTGACCATTATTCCTCATTGAAAAAAAAACCCAAACAAAAAACAAAACAACAAAACAATATACATCTATTTTCTTAAAAAAAGTACATTTACACTGTAACCAATAATATTTATTATCTCTTAGAACACAAGGCCGTCAAATTCTGGGGTGAAAACTTGTGCAACACTGTGGTGCTCAACAACAGAAGTGGTTGCATAACGGACATAAGAAGATTTATAGATATGAAGTAATCTACCTTATCTGTCCAGATTTTCCATTGGTTTGCTGCTATAAAGCTAATTTTTACATTAAATTAAATTTTATACAACCATATCAAAATTCATTATAGGAAATATAAAATGGATGTTTCTCACAAAGTCACCAACGTGGCATGCAAAGTCTAGACTGGGACGTGATGACGCATTTTCCTTCTTCAAGAAGTAACTGCATTTTTCTAATACGTCACAGCAGAGCCAAAATAATTCATCTATGGAGCCAAAATAAAAAAGTTCCTTCCTTCCTAGTACTGCAATTTCATAGTACTGCAATAATAGGAGAGTGGAATTACAGTAAGGAAAACAGATCTGGCTGCTCGGATTGAAAAAATTCTCACAATGTACTCTAAAAATTTTGAGTACTCAGATCTATCCCTGAATTCGGAAATGCTTGAGACTCCATACTAATGCTTTAAATAACAAGTGAACTACTGCATTAAACAATTAAACAAACTACTAAATTAAACAATTAGACTAGGCCTTATGGTTGCTACAGTTTCTTGAAAATGTATTTTTAAAATAATCGTAATGACAGTTACCCACCATTCTTGTGTAATTCTTGTTTTGAGCTCAGGAAGAAGAAATTGTCCATGGAAACAATAGATGGAAGAAATATTTGAAAAGATGCCCGTTATCACTTCAGATGAAATACCTGCTTCTGACAACTTAGTGCAAAAAACCTGCATGAGATGACAAAACAGTCCACCATGTATTTACAAAAACCAATCCTAGACGCGCTGGCTTTAGATTGCAATATCACAAAGCTGACTGCCTCAAAACAGAGCTACAGCTTTTGACTGCTGGTAGTCAGCCCTTGAGGGCTTCTGGGAGGTTCACAAAACATAAGCCCACTGTCAATCAGGGTGAGATTTATGACTATGGGCCATAGATATAAATTAGAAAAAAACAAGGGATAAATCGAAAAAGATTGAAACTACTGAGAAGATCAAACATCTCGTATTTGGGAGTGCAAGTTGCAAAGAACAAGCAGTCCCTGAAGAGCACTTACTCCTACTCACATGAAGCAAAATAAATAATGTGATTATTTTGTTTCTCTGTGGGAAAAATTACACTGTACTGAACAAAAGGGAAAGACACTCCCTAGATTTCTAAGGTCTTGAAATAGTCTCTACTCATCCAAAGCAAACATTCAAAAGCCTTCCACAGAGGTCCTAGAATTGGAGGGTAGCTGCAATTTACAGCTTCTAACAAGATTTCCAGCCAGGTGACAATTTTCTCTTTTTTTTTTTCCCTCCCTTCACTTTTAAAAAGCACTTGGTTAGCAATGTGACTCATCTTCATTTTTAATTTTTTCCTGCACGTTCATCTTTTTTTTTTCCTTTGAGATAATTACAGAAATGCCTGAAGTATGCAGACTCACCTCAATGTTTATGTGGAAGAAAGCTCAGACTCATCACTCATTTACTTTATCCCCACATGTAACCGTGATAGACAACATTTACGAAACACAATGGGGTAAAAAAAACTAATCCGCTGTGAGCACGAGGCTGAGCCACGTGGCCTGATTTTAGTAAAACTCAAACCTCTTGCAAATTACAGAGCAATCACGGATTTCATTATTCCTCCGTGCCTTCACGTGTCCCCATGAGTTCCCCTCCACGTGTGCTCAGGGAGGAACTGGATGTTAATGGTGTCTGTACCTTGGGCTGCTGCTTTCCCATTCCTCTTTCTGACATCCTAATCCTCCGGTTCCAGCTCAGGGAAGCTACTTGCCAAAAGCTCACCTCTGGGACCTATGACATGCATCCCGGTAAGCAAACTCCATCTCCCACCCACAAACCCTGTTTTCACACTATTGGGCTACAGGTTAGGGGATGAACAGGAGACACTGTTGCTGCTCAGAGCAAATAAAGCTGAGTTTATTCAAAATTGAATTACCTGGTCCAATAGATGGAGTCTTTTAACATATGCTTCTTCCGTATGGAGCAGTTCATTGGCGATGTTGAATAGCTTTTGGGGCTCTGTACACTGAAAAAAAAAAGTTACAAATAACACAATCCATCTGCACCTACAAATCCAAATTTCATCAACTGTTCTTTTTTTCCCATTTTCTCAGTGGGCCAAATTCCCTGCCAGTAGAGAAGCCTGAAGTGGAGGAGGTTAACACATTTTAGAATCTGCTCCGCATCCCTCATCAAAGGATCAGTTTGCTCCAGAGACATTTTTAAAGCTATTTGCTGAAAGAGCAATTAGTAATGCAGTCAAGGGCTGGCCAGGACATCACTTTAGTTCATTATGGTTTTCTATAAAGAAACAGAAACATCCTCCAACTCTGGAAATATGTCTAGTCTATCTGGCAACTAAGGCACTGTAAATCAACTGTTCTCCTTTTTGGATTCAGGTCCTGTGGCTAAAAAGAAAACTAGAAACCAGACCTGTTTGGCCACAGATTTCTTTACCTGGCCAGAGCAGCATTACTTTCTACGGCATATTTCAAAGATTTTTGTGCAGCTTTAAACACCAGCCAATTCCCTGGAAAGAATTTCCAGCGATGTAACCCAAGTCATTCACTGAAGTCTTTCATTAAGCTCATTTAAAAAAATAAAATGAGAAAGGACTAATTAAAAAACCTGAATGCAGTTAAGAACCACTGACTTTATTCACAGTTTAGCCAAAAGCCACATAGAGTCTTTGCTCTCTAAGTGCTTAAAAATACTTGAATTATTAGGACAGAGGCTTTAGCTTTCTGACAAACTCTAGATACTTTTCTAAGGGTCTAGACTTAAAACACCATGATTACATATAACCAAACCAAAACTAGGGTCCAGAACTGAGGGCTGGCCTGTTTGTGTTCAGGAATACAAACATCCAAAAGGGACAGCAAAGATGATCAAAAAGTAGGGAAATTTTACTGGGCTGGATCTGGAAAAAAAAGACAACTGCAATGAATGTGTGAGAGATGTAAAAAGGATTAACAGAAGAGAGAGCATCAACTGCGTGCAATTACTTGCTATTTCTTCCATGGGAAAACTAAAGAGCATCAAATAAAATTACCAAGGTGCTGCTTCAAGACCAAGAGCCACTTCCTTGAGCAACATGTCACTATAGATGCTAAAACTTCACACAGGTTCACAAAAGGACCAGGCAAATCCATGGAGTAAAAGTCCAGCTGAAGTCTATTAAACACGCAGGACTGTTTCCAGTTCAGGAAGCACCCGGGCCCCTCACCAGCAACAGCACTTTCTATCCCAAATGTCTATATGTGCGCTCGCTCGTGTTTGTGGCAGGCACCTCTAGACGTCACCCTGCTGGCCACCATCAGACTGTTAGAAAATGTCAATTAAATGCTCTTTTTAACCTTTGCCAACATAATCTTATTTTGTTTCTAAACAAAGTTAATGAGAAAAATTTAAATACAGCCCCCTGCCCACATTTAGATAAACTGCGATGCAACTGAAGGACTTTAAAGATTTTTCAAAGCTAGCCATGGATTCAAACAAACTAGACCTATGGTTGTCCTACACAAAATCATAGAATCACAGAATGGTTTGGGTTGGAAGGGACCTTAAAGATCATCCAGTCCCAACCCCCCTGCCATCAGCAGGGACACCTTCCACTAGACCAGGTTGCTCAAAGCCTCATCCAGCCTGGCCTTCAACTCTTCCAGGGAGGAGCAGCCACAGCTTCTCTGGCCAACCTGGGACACTGTCTCACCACCCTCACAGTGAAGAACTTCTTCCTAATATCTAATCTAAACCTCCCCTCTTTCATCTTAAACCCATTTCCCCTTGTTTTGTCATTAACTGCCCTTATGAAAAGTCCTTCCCCAGCTTTCTTGTAGCCCCTTCAGGTACTGGGAGCCACTATAAGATCTCCCTGGAGCCTTCTCTTCTCCAGGCTGAACAGCCCCAACTCTCTCAGCCTGTCCTCACAGCAGAGCTGCTCCAGCCCTCGGATCATCCTGGTGGCCCTTCTCTGGACTTGTTCTAGCTGCTCCATGAGGTACCACTTAGCCTGAAGTACCCCCAGTTCCATGATATGAATATGAATTGAAGGAAGGTGAATAGTTTTTCTGCATTTGAAACAGCATCAGTCTTCCTTTAAAGCGACTTCTCTCTTCCTAGGCACAAACCTGGAGACAGGCAACCATGCCATGAATAAAGCTTGGACACATACTCTGCCCACCCGACTACTCAAATTATTTCAAGCAAACTCAGATACTCTTTAAAGCTATTCTAACACGCTACACAACATCCTGCTCCATTCATTCATGTGATATATATATTAATATTTAGGGGAAAAGAAGAAAAAAAATCACAGCACAACAAAGCTTTGAACTTGTTACAAGCAAACACAACATATTACAGCTTACAATGAAACGCACTGCTGGCCGTTCAAATGCCAGTAACTACGAGGATCTCTCACTGAGAAAGAATTTCTTTGCCAGTTCTGCTGGGCGCAGAGGAGCGCCTGAATGAAAGGCACTGACATAACCAGGCTGGCAGGCCAGCCGCCAAGAGCATCCTTTCATTTGGTCAAGTTCAGAATCTGAAAAATAATTATTTCCAACCAAATACATTTGTTCTCAGAAGTAAATCTTTACATAGCGCAGGCACTTTTTAACCTCCTGACCTTCACCATCTGCAACTCAGTTTATATTTCAAAAAAAACTCGCTGACGTTTCCTTAAATACCAAACAACGGCGGAACAGTCTCTCAGCTTGAAATCAGTTTTAAAGAGCAACTCTATCTTCAGTTGCTGTCTTTGCTCGTGGCAGTTAGGCATGTTTTTCAGATTAATTTGCAACACATTTGCCTTTCAATGGACATAACATTTTAAATGAAATAGCAGATTAATTAAACGTGAGGCAGGTCCCATCCTTCTAACCTTATTTTGTGCAATGGCAGGACAGTGTTAACAAAGACTGAGAGTAATTCAGTTCAATATGAATGAGATATTTCATGGTTTATGTTTCTAAATGAAAAGGAAAACAAATTTGCAAACTCAAATGTGGGTTATATTCCTTATGGAAAAGTCTTATTTAAGTCTTTGAGTCACACCAGTGAAGCATATTTAACCTTACTAATGAAGCCCTGGAAAAACAACGTGCCGTTTACAAGGCACATAAATTACATAGAAATGTAAAATATTTGTAGTCTTCCACCCTATGCAGATTTTAGGCTGTTTGATTCTTGTAAATGTATTTCACTCCTGCTTTGCCCAGTGTGCCTGCTGACTCACTGCTCGGCGCGGTCATGGCACGTTCTGACTGTCCTCCAGTGCCACACGTTACAGCCCTACATCTACAGCAGAGTCTCGTTAAAACAGGTTAGCTGGCGGGGTGACAAGCAAGATGAGAAAAGGGAAGCAGTAGGTGTTGTCTTCATGATGCAGGAAGTGAAGGACTTCCAGTGCTCGAAGCAGCAGTCGCATGATGCTCTTTCACTTCTTTGCAGAAGGTTCAAAAATTCATTTCCAGCTGTAACTGTACATAAAATATTTTAAAGAAAAAGGAAACGCCATCCTGAAAACAAACTGAGCTAGCTTCTCATAAAGGTCAGATTCACGTCCGTGGTGGGAATACGTTCGCACCTCAAATACCCTAATCCCAGATAGAAACTGGGGAATGGTGCATGCTGGGCTGATCTGTGCGTGTAAGCGGCCCCAGGTGCATCACTGCTTCCTGCAAACCCACTCTCCGAGCCGGCTGGGCACCCACCGAGCGTGCCCGGGCCAAAGATTCACAAATGCAATGACTGACCTGGCTATCACAAAAAGCAAATTTGAAAAGAAAATTTAAAGTAAAAAAACCAAAGGCTTGACATGAGAAAACTTGGGCAATACCCTGAAGTAACTGTTTTTCATACAACTGGTTGTGCCCAACCACATTCAGTTACCATCACTATCACAAGAGGCGTTCAGCAAATCTTTAAAGAAAGCTGCTGGGATATGGTTTAGGTTAAAATCATATACAGTTATGCTTTAAAACCCTACCAGTCACCCCTACAAAGAATGCAGAAATCCCAGAAAGATTATAGACTACTTCCTATTCAGAAATGCTGAAAACAATGTGGAAAAGTTATTCTATGCTTGATCTTCTTTGTTGTATTGAGATCTCATTTTCCTTAGAGTATTAAAAAAAAAGAAAAAGATGATGAGAGCGTATGTCATTTTTCTTAACCAGCACTATGACTAAAACATTGACCTATGCACTTTTTTTCAAAATATACATGGAGATAATCTTACCCAAAGGTCTGACTTGCAGGACTGCAGGCCAAATTCTCCAACGCAAACTGTACAATGAAAGCAGCAGTGAAATTCCAGCTACGTACAGGTGGAATGGAAGCTGTGGCTGTCAGTGACTGGACGAGGCCCACGTGGGACTTCATTATTACTATTTTGCCCAGCAGGAGCAGGACAGATGGAGAAAGGCATTTTTTGGTGATTACTAATGAGCACATATTACTTTTAGTGAAAAATATCTAAATAAAAAATATGAAGAAGTGTTAGCCTTCTCCGAAGCATCACTCTGTTCCTCCCAGGTAGTCAGCAAAAGCCTTGGGTAGATGACTACAGAGCGTGACAGCTCCTCAGTCTCACTTTTATGTCATTTCTTTTTTTTTGGTACCCATCAAGGCTAACATGCCTCAGTTCTTGGAGCTCCTGACATTTTCTGAGACATTATCAAAACTAATAAGCTCCCCTTGTTCATTTTCATTTTGAGAAAAGATAACTGGAAATCCCAGTAAGTCACTCCTGAGATTTTAAACATATTCCAATAATTGTGTGCTAATAGTGAGACCTGTTAGGCTGTACTGCAGAATCCCAAAGGAAGCGACATCGCAGTGCAGAGCTAAACCTAGACTAAATAAAACAGTACGAGTCATACATCAGGCAATGTTACTTCACTAGCCATGGGATGTGTGAAAGCTCGGGTGGTGGATGGAGAGAGAGATCTCTGAAGTAGAAAATTAGAGAAGAAAAAAGCAAATCTGCTTTTTTTTTCCCTACTTATGTTTATTCATGAGCTTCACTTAACTTGATATCCTAGGAGTTACTGAGCCATCATTAAATCATTCTGCAGCTGTACTTCTTATGCATCCTCCTTCAGCTACAATAAAGCTTTCTGGAGACTTGCATATTTAATGAGAGTGCTGGTTCCCTCCACAGTGCAGCTGCAAAGCCTGGTAGTAGAGTTAGGAAGGAGGGAGCAGGAAAAAGATGCTGGTTCCTGAGATAAAGCTTTCTGGAGGAGTTTGGGTCGCCCTAGCTCTCATTCCAGCAGCTGCTGCTGACTGAATCTCCTCTCTTCCTTCCAGTGGGGCAGGTTTTCTGGCAAACTACCAGATTTGGCAAGGGTGATGTGAATTTCCAGCCTAAGAATAACCATTGAACAAGTCAACTTTGAATCGCACTTGCTCTCCTCGCTGGAAGCCACGGCCCTTTACCCTAATCTTTAGTCCACAGTGCCTGAAACTTGCAACAGAATCAGAGGGGAGAGTGGGAGGACGATGTGGACATCTAACACACCAAGTAGCTTCACATGCTGCGCCCCCAGAAGAGGGCACAATCCTTCTGCTACACAAGAGGCAGCAGATCTCTAAGCCTTCTGCCTCCATGTGCATGCAAACACAAGCTTGGTGTAGGTTGGTTAGTTCAAGAACACCTTTTTGAAGGTGAAATCAACTCAAAATGTAAGGGAGAACCTGAAGCGCATCACACAAACGCACTTCAGGAAGAAGAGTAGCACAAGAAAACAAAAAAAAGTCTTCCTCTAGAGATCTCTCTCTTTTATAAATTCACCAAGCATGCTACAGTGAAGTATGACCTCGTAATGTTTTATCAGCATTATTTCACACCATGTGGATATTTAACCTAAGGAACAAGACTTAAAAACCAGCCATCAATGTTGGCCATCTGATATCTTAGAAAACATTGGTATTTGTCAGCAAAACACTTCTTAATCATATGGCAAAGTCTTCCACTTGGGTTTGCCACAGTTGGTTTGATACTACATTCCTACTCCAAAGAGTAAATTTAATTACCAGATTAAAGATTTTTTAATTTAATGCATTATTTTCTTGCTGGTTTGTTCCAACTAATAAACAATCTTTTAAACAATATTTCAGTTGCACCCATGCACATACATATACATTATGAATACAAAATAATTCAAGTATTTCAGAGTGCACGTATGTGTGTATAAACACACACGTGATGGAAAACCAACAGCAGCAGGTGAGAAGCCTTGCACCATGATGGTGATGCTGCCATCTGAGATATAAACAAGCTTTCACCCGCAGATTACTGAAGAGATACCAGATGTCAATGGAGGCATTTGATGTTTTGTTAATAGATCATAGAATCATGGAATGGTTTGGGTTGGGATGGACCTTAAAGCTCATCCAGTTCCAACCCCCCTGCCATCAGCAGGGACACCTTCCACTAGACCACATTGCTCAAAGCCTCATCCAGCCTGGCCTTGCTAATATATAGATGTTAACTGGAGTCTCCATCATGAAAATGTTTCCTTCCAACCCTGCATCAAATTCTTGCACATCAGATAAAAGACAAAGGTTTCCTTCGGCAGTACAGCCCCTGCAATCCTGCTGGATCCCCTGTTTCATATTGCCATGGATTCACTCCTCCACAAGCTGAAGGCAATCTGCACCACAGCCTTCCATGCCCAGGCACTTACGTCTGACATACGCAGTGTGTCCTCCTGGCTCTCAAGGAGGTGGGACAGGCTGATGGGTTCCTCCTCCTGAATCCACACCAGCCTCCCGGTGGGACTGCAGACTGGCAGAGAGGTGAAGGAGATCACATCCTCCCCACCTAGAGAAAGCACTTGGGTTTGGCCAAACAGACCTGGTTCATGCAGTCCTCACTGCTTCCTAGTCTACTGGGTCCCTTCCACGTCCCACTGACTAACCTTGCGCTAGTACTTGGCAGGTCTGACATTCACCAAATTTGCAGAAGGAGGAGCATGGAAATAAAGCGCTGGAGAGTCCCAGGCTCTGAATGGCACGAATGGAAGGTGAGTCCACTCACACCAGGCTCAGCAGGAAAAACAGCAGCATAAAGCAATGCATTTCTGAGAGAAAGTCTGGGTCTTTTTCATACCTTCCTGTAGGGATGTTTGCCTCATGAGGCTGTCTTCTATTCTTGGAAAAAACGGGGACACCACAGAGCACTAGTTGTACTCTGAATTGTCAGCTCTGAGAGGCACTTGTGCACCACAAACCCACATGCAATTTTCATCAGTCTTCAATAGTCACTGGCTGGTTCGACACAGAAGCTACTGAATGAGTTTTAACTCATTTTAACCCCATTTCCCAAGGGACAAGCTCTTGATGTATAAAAATCAGGATATATTTGGTGATTTCAACAGAACCACCCAAAACGGAAGAGAGTAAATCTAGATTAGATATGAGGAAGAAATTATTTGGTGTGAGGGTGGTGAGACAGTGTCCCAGGCTGGCCAGAGAAGCTGTGGCTGCTCCTCCCTGGAAGTGTTGAAGGCCAGGTTGGATGAGGCTTTGAGCAACCTGGTCTAGTGGAAGGTGTCCCTGCTGCTGGCAGGGGGGTTGGAACTAGATGAGCTTTAAGGTCCCTTCCAAACCAAACCATTCAATGATTGCACAAACTGAGGTGTGAACACTACAGGTCACTAGCTACAGTTCACTAGTTGCTAGTGCTCATCATACTCTTTAAAAAAACAGAAATCCAGTACATTTTACTGTCATGATGGATGGGGGGTGGGGGAAAGAAAAAAGCCCAAAACACCCCCTAACACAAACAATAAAACTCCACCAAAGAAAAAATGGAATATTTTGCAGACATTTTACTCAAAGCATCTTCTGTTTCCTTTTTCTGGAAAAAGCTAACCCATTCTATCATCACTATTTCTAAAAATAACTGTCTTGAAGAAACAGATAATCAAAAGAAACTGTCATTAATCTTATACAGTTGCAGTGAATACACAACAGCCTGGGCTACATTACTGTGGATTCAAGGAAAATCTCTTCTAGCTCCAGTTTCCTGAAACGTAATTTGATATAACTACCCTCAAAACAACCTTTTTGCACTCAAAGGTTGTCACACCAATAGCAGCACAGGCTTTGTGGGGAAAAAACCCCCAAATTACTGTGAGAAGAGATTTCCATCAAGCATGTCCTTCTAGGATGCAAGGCCATCACCCTGCAAGATGTACTATCCAATGAGTCCCTGCACACATGGAGCCCCGCTGAGAACACCACGGTCTAACAGCTAGAAGCTGAAGCTAGAGAAATCCAAACAGAAACACAAGGTGCAAGTCATTACCTACAAAACCACTTAAATTTTAATAACTTACCTCTGGCTATGATGGATTCTTTTATATGAAACCTTTAAAATCAAGACTGGTAACTTTTCTGAAAGATACTGTCTAGGTCAGAAACAAGTTTTAACCTGCATCAAGCATGAAATGATAATGACCATTGTGATTCTTTGAGGTAAACCCAAACAAACAAAAAACCCAAACAACGTATGAAAGTGATGCAAGGGATGTCTGGCCAGAGTCAGGAACTGGTTTCAGAGCATTTAATAGTAACAAACAAATTACCTTACCTTGTTTACATCCAAATATTCTAACTTTGGCACTTCTGCTGTCTCTTGTTCCTCACTGCTTCCTTCATCAATGTCACTGTCTTCATCCTGTGTAGAGTCTCTCTTCTGCTCTGCAGGGGAAGCTTTGGTGCCCTTTCTGTCAGGTTCCATCTCCCCTGGGTTCCCAGACACGCTGGGCTTCTTTTGCTCTGCACTGTCTTCACTGGGGAAAGTCTCCCCTGCCACGCTACAAGAAGGACTGTCAATGCCACTGTCTCTGTTGGGAATTTTACCATTACTGTTCAGTTCTGCACTTGAGTCTTTATTGCCAAGCTCTCCAGAGGGCTCTTTGCTCACAGTCACAGCAGTACAGTCTTCATGGCTTTTGCTATCGCCTATGCTTAGCTCTTTAATTTTCATTATGTCTGTGTTAGATAGATCTGTGCTGCATGATACGTCTTGCTTGTTTTCACCTGCTTCACTTTTTTCATTTGTGGAAGAGCTGCTGGAGGCCACCACGTCACAGTCACATGAGCTTGGTTGTCTGGATGAGTCCAGGCCAGGTTCCATCTTTAGAGCTAAATTTAGCTGGTTTCTTTGAAGAACATGGACAGGTTGCCTGCAGGTGAAGGGAAAGCATCACAGTCATTCATATTAACACTCAGAGGTTTCAAAAATGCCTCAAAAAAGAGAGGGCCTGACTATCCCTTGATTCAAGTTGTCTTTTTTGCACCTCTCTTACATTCCTAGGAGGCAAGCATGTGCACATTGCTGTAATAATATTCACCCAACAATTTCAGATAAAAACACTCCCCCCCCATAGCCATAAGTTTTACTGAAATGGCACCACTAGAATCCTGTGCCCTTAGGACTCCCCACATTGCCTTGAAGGACAGTCTGGTTTGAAGGTTTGGGGAGGGAGGAATCATCTTTTAAAAGAAGCATTTGGTTGTGTGTTTGGTTAAACAGGAACTCACATTCTTCAACAGAACAAAACCTTTGGGGCAAGGTATTTTCTGCCAGAGAGAGGATGTTTTTGAAGCACAAGAAGGCACTATTTTGTCTTTTCGAAAGACACCCTACCAGATTCACCCAGGTGATAAGACACACCAAGGCACAGTACAGTGTCTCTGTCTCCATCTCCCTCTTTACAAAAAAACCCCCTTAGCTCTATCAGGCAGATTTGGTCTTCGGAGAGTTTTCATGTGTTTGTAGAAGGAGCTGGTTTTACAGCAGGAGCTGGTTTTACAGTAAAATACATATATTTTATCCTATTCAATGTCTCTTATAAGAGGAAATGCTGTCCTCCATGACGTTGTTTCACACTACACTGTGATTTAACTCTCCCCTGCCTCCAAGAAGCAAGCAAACAGTATGCCTGATGTTTTTTGAATCTTAGACAGAAAGCTCAGTTATTTTATACCAATCAAGTTCCTATAATGCAAAAACCAAATCCAACAACAAATCAACTTACTGAAAGCAGACTCTGGGCTACTTGTTTCTGGTAGAACACTTACCAAATTCAGCAGGTCTTAAGCTCCTTAAGAACAACTGTATGTTACAAAATAAAGTTGCTGAAACACATGCTTTTATTTAAAAAAAAAAAAAAATCATTATGTAGTCAGTCAAGTTTTGCACTTCCAGTAGAAAACATCCTGAGATGAGTTTCTACACAATAATTACAATTGTTTTCTATTTATTCTAAGTTAAAAACACAGAAAAGGCAGATTAGAGCAGATCTTGCAATGCCATATTTACCTAATACTTTCAAATTTCTCAATAAGCGTGTTGACTCCTGCTGATATTGGTATTTCTTCCTCTCCAGGTGCTAAGCTCCTTGACGACTTGGGATCAGCTGGCAAAGGCCGAGAAGGTGCAGGAGGAATTCTTTCCTGCCCAGGTTTGAGATGAACAGGCTTAGGAGGAACTAATAAAAGAGAGGGGGGAAAACAGGAGGATAAATCTCCATCTTCTTTATCCTAAACTGGGAACAAAATCCAAGCGCTCAATGCAGAACGAGGCGTAGCCATTCTCTCCCCATCCTTTACAAATTGCACAGGTGCAGTCCCAAAGCATTTCTCACAGCAAAAGTAAGCTGCCATGCACTAAAGAAAAATGATGGGCTTCTACTTTGTATTTCTCCAGCCGTATTAGACGTGTTAACAAACTGAGCAGCTCGCAGAACTTTACCGCTTCCTTGTTACCAAACAGGATGCACAGCTCACACTTCGTTTTTGCAAATGTGCTCACCATCTCAATCACACTAACGAGTTTCCCCTCCCATGACTTTTCAAAACTGAGGCGCTCTGTTGAATCTCTTATACTGGGGAAAAAAAGGTAAAAAAAAACCCAACCCAAACAACCCAAAACAAACCACCAGAAAACAATCCCACCATGGAGTTCAGTGCCTTGTGTTTGCTTGGTCAAAACGCCACTGGGAGAATATAATAGCTTTTCTTCCTTTCATTCTCCCTCCCCCATGTCTTTTGTGGTGTAGTCTTCACAAATTTCCTTCCTCTTTTGGTTCTACATTGAGTTATAGAGGATATAAATAAAACACACATTGTAAGAATGTACAAGTTCTGCTTAAAGATTCAATAGGAGGTGAAAGCTACAAAGTTAATAACAATATTTTTAAAAAATGTAATGTAATTTTAAAGTAATTAATAAAAAAAATTATTCCGCCCTTATATTGATTGCAGAGCAAGTGGTTTTGAAAATACGCAAGCAGTAACCCATGGCAACAGGTTCACATGCTGTTATAGTTTCAGAGAGTGAAAGCAGCCTCACGTAGCCAGACCTGACACTAGAAGGCAGAAAAACCGACTGCGCAATTACTCCCAAAGCACAGGCTACTTGGAGCAGCGCTGCCGACTATCCCCTCCAGTCTAGACTATCCAAAGGGTTAGCACATTAAATGAGGAAACTCTAAAGATGTGTTTTATTAAACAATATTTTCAAGAAAAATTTATTTCAAGCATTTCCTATTTTTTAATGGCCCATATGGCACATCAGCACAACAAGACTAACAGCTTAACAAAGCTTTAATTAGCAATTGTTCTGAATGTAATTTCAGGCTTACTTTCTTTAGGAGGCTAAACGGAGGCATGTGCACCCAAAAAGCCAATTCTTGTTGTCCCTATCCTGCAGAAGGCTCTGCATCTGTTCCAAGCTCCACACCTGCATCAGAAGTACCGTGGGCAGCAGGTCGAGGGAGGGGATTCTGCCCCTCTGCTCTGCTCTCCTGAGACCCCCCCTCCAGTGCTGCCTCCAGTGCTGGGGCCACCAACAGCACAAGGACATGGAGCTACTGGAGCCAGTGCAGAGGAGGCCACGAGGATGATGCGAGGGCTGGAGCAGCTCTGCTGTGAGGACAGGCTGAGAGAGTTGGGGCTGTTCAGCCTGGAGAAGAGAAGGCTCCAGGGAGACCTTAGTGGGGGACTTTCAATACTTAAAGGGGACCTGTAAGAAAGATGGGGACAAACTTTTTAGCAGGGCCTGTAGCCATAGGAGAAGGGATGATGGATTTAAACTAAAAGAGGGGAGATTCAGACTAGTTACAAGGAAGACATTTTATACACTGAGGGTGGTGAAACCCTGGCCCAGGTTGCCCAGAGAGGTGGTAGATGCCCCATCCCCGGAAACATTTAAGGTCAGGCTGGACGGGGCTCTGAGCAACATGATCTGGTTGAAGATGTCCCTGCTCACTGCAAGGGGGTTAGACCAGATGGCCTTGAAAGTTCCTTTCCAACCCAAACCATTCGATGATTCTACGATCAGTCCAGATGTCCTCCCTGCTCCAGCAGATGGAGAGCTGCTATGGACAGTCATTGTCTAAGGTCAGTGATGAAGAGTTTAAAGAGTTAAAAAGAGTTTTTAATCTCTGGGTACAGGTCAGATTTTAAACTACGTAGATTATGAGTTTATTTCAGCACCAAAGAACAAAATCAAATCTTCTAAGGATTTGAGTTTTAATGGGACACTTCCTGTAAAAGGACTGATTTGCCCAGTCTCCAAAAACATCTGTGATTCCTGTCTTAAAATAAAGGTGTTATAGTTCAATTTTGAAAACACAACCACAAAACCTATCTTAGACAGAAATAAGAGGTAAGCAGGAAAAGGAAATCATCTTGCATATAAATGGGATGGTGGAGCTCTATGTTTTGTTCAGTAGGTTTTCACTTGCACACCACATGATCTGTGACTGCCTGGGCACATTTCTCCTTGTAAAAACAAAAAACAACCTAAAAAAATGTATTGATGTAGCCACCTGGCTCATCTTGCCAGAGAAGGCAAGCTCTAGGCTCTTTACAGAAGGTGCACCGTTCAGCGGGCAGGCAGGCCAGAGCCTACCCACATGCCCTATAAGGTCCTTCCCTGTTTCAGACTGGTCCACAACACTCAGAAGGTCACTGCCAAGGCATTTACACTAACAGCAATGGGTGTCACTGCTGTCCACGTAAACATTGCACGTCTGTCCTGTTAGTGGACTCCACCTGAGACAACGCACTCTGCACTGGACAAAAAGGAAGGAGGAAAACATTATTGTTAGTTCTGAATTTTTATTTACTGAAGTAATTCTGAGAAACGGAGACATCAGCATGAAGGCAAAGCTGCTGACGTTATCAAGCACTACTTATGAAGCAAAATTTAAACCACACAAGATGTCTACTCCAGAGCTGACACAAAAAGACTACATTCAGTATTTACAAGGAAGCAGCATTACATACCACAACACAGACTCCCAAACTCAAAACCATTTTAGACTTCTACAAAAGAGTGAATAAAAGATCTACAAATCAAAACCAAACAACACTAGATGAGCTTATGATGAACAGCTGAGAGAACTGGGGTTGCTGAGCCTGGAGAAAAGGAGGCTGAGGGGAGACCTTCTGGCTCTGTCCAAGTCCCTGAAAGGAGGGTGGAGAGAGGTGGGGGTGGGTCTCTTCTCCCAAGTAACAAGCGATAGAACAAGACGAAATGGCCTCAAGTTGTGCCAGGGGAGGTTTAGATTGGATATCAGGAAAAATTTCTTCATTAAAAGGGTTGTCAAGCATTGGAACAGGCTGCCCAGGGAGGCACCATCCCTGGAGGTATTTAAAAGATGTGTAGATGTGGTGCTTAGGGACATGGTTTAGTGGTGCACTTGGCAGTGTTGGGTTTATTGTTGAACTTAATGATCTTAAATGATCATTTTCCAACCAAAATGATTCTATGAGCTCATCTGTACCTGTGCCATCATTGTCAGTGCTAAATAAACAGTCAGCCCCAGAAAGTAGGTACTGCTTTTAGGTAGGGATCCAGGACCCAAAGTGGGAGCTCAAACACAACTCCTGCCCACACTCTGAAGCCACCTTCCATGAGTCCCAGCCCATGCAGGAACCAATGCTGTTATTTTATTGCTCTATGTCCCAGCCACAAAGCAGCACGACCTTGGATGCAGCTTCCAGTGCCCGTCCTGTGCACAGACAAGTAAACTGGTGCAGAAAAGAAAGCAAGCTAGCTGCACAGAAGAGGTATTAGTATTAGGGAGCACATTTCAGGTGGCACCTGAAGGCTGAGGCCATGCACTGGAATGGTACTTCCCCAGTCCTCCTCCTCCTGAAGGTTTTACGTAGCAGCCCATGGCTATTTGGAGGAGGCAGAAACCAAGACACAAAATCTTTGTTGCAGAAGGAACAAGTGAAATAATGAGAATCAGCACGACAGAATTAGAAGAGAGAAAGGCAAGGTTAAATACGTGGGAGAAGGTACAGCCTTGGCCCTGGGTCTGTAAAACAGCAGGGAATAAGGACCCATCCCTCACTGCAAAACCAGCAGCTCAGCCTTTGCATTACCTCAGCCCCCCCAGCCCATGAACTTCTCTCTCACAAGTGCCTCCTCTACAGTAATTCAAACAGTCAACACACATTTATTAACAGCTTGATGGAGGCATTCCCCTCAATCATCTCAGTGGTGCTGGGTCTGTCATGACTCACTGGGAAAGCTGGGAGGACCTAGTGAGGAGAAATTCAAGTGGTGTGAGTCACACTTGCAGATTTACTTACTTCAGTTAAGGTCTCTTGACAAGAAGAGACCTAAAAAAATACACATGATGAAGCAGATTATGAAAGGTTATTCCCTGGGAAGTGAATACACTGAAAAAAAGAATAAATGACCCAATAGCACAGCCTTGGGTCATGGTAGAGAGCTGCTCCTAGAGTCTCAGGTGGTGGTGCCAGCACATCCCACCCAACAAATCAACCAGAAGCAGGCCTTCATGAGGCAACCATGTAGCTCTAGGGACAAGGCCCTGTGAAGAAAGGTTTTTGCATAAAAGTACCAACAAAAAAATTGAGGAAAGATTTATGTCTGCTGCAAGGAAATGCACCACATTGTCACAACTACTCTTTTTGGACATGGCCACTAAGAAGAAGCAGGGATGGTTTACAGGAAAAATGTCAACTTCAATACAGTCAATTTAATAAAAGCAACTTTTTAAAAAAATTATTTTGATGGTTTCATTTTCCTGGAGAGGCATGAAGTGTTTTCCTTTCTTTCCGGGGTATATAACCCATACAGTAAGAGGAGATCAATGAACTATACAAGAGAGAAGAGCCACTTCAAATTTACAAAGTCAATAGAAGTGAAGAGAAAAAAAATTGTACCATCTTCCCTTCCTTGCGAAGTATCATAAGTATCGTTCTCTACTGTCATATGTAAGCTAACCCCAGATACTTTTTAAAAGTAGTTTTATTATAAAGCAGTGAAGTGAAACAATAAAACCATTACTTAGAATTTATGACAAAGAGGTGTCTTTTAGGAAGATGACTGGTACATCCACAACCAAGCTACTGATTTGTAGCTTTGGCTGACCTGGCTCAGTCTGAGACAACATTAGGGGGTCTGATTCTTGAGTACTGGGTGCTGTGCAACAGTCTCTCGTGGGAATTTTCACTGGGGCTCCTGTTGCTTATCTGACTACTTTTACGGTGACATCCAGAAGACCAACAAACTGAGATCTGCCAAAAAAAGTATTAGCAAGAGTAACTAATTAAGAAAGCATTTTAACTTAGGGTGTTTATTTCTCCTCATTAATGAATTTCCATCCTTTTCAGAGCACTAACCAGCCAGTAAGATACACTGACTTTGGTTCTAAGCTTATGGCTGTAATGGGAGAGAGAGCTTGGATGTGTGAGAGCAGCAGAAAGAAGTGGTGCCTACCTCAGGGATGGAAATAGCTTATACTAATCTACTTGTGTAACTCTGAAGCATGATTTCAGTCGAGCTCAGTAGGCCCCCTACAACTTTTCTGAAATACTCATATATAAAAAAACAGGCTATGTCCTCAGTAATTGGAAATCACTGCAATCAGTACAACAGCAAAGGATCTCCTTTGAGAGCTGAATTAATTCCAGGTCTTACTGAACAGACACTTCTGCTATTCCTTTTTATTCTTAGTATTAACAACATCCATGGAACACCCACTAATTAAACGTGGACAACCAAGACCTCAAGGTGGAAGCTCCATAAGTACACAGACCTCGTGAGGTGTTTCAAGCATGAGCCAGTATAGCAATTTAACATTTAAGGTCTACTTCCAGAATCAGAAAATACAATACTTTCTTTGTAGTTCTTTGTTCTGATAATGCATATCAGAAAATTGCTTTCATACAGGCATTTGAATTGGGGGTGGTTGCAGAGGCTTCATTTGTACAACACAGCCTAATAGTGACCAAAATATCTTTTCTCTTTTTCTCACATGACAATGACTGTCTATCACACAGACATGCTGCTTAAAAAAATGTTGGTTTATGAACTTAGTATCTTTGGACTCACCCTCCTTTCAGCCCTGCAGAGAGGGACCTGGGGGTTCTGGTCCATGGCAAGTTGAACATGAGCCAACAGTGTGTCCTGGCAGCCAAGAGGGACACCCGTGTCCTGGGGGCATCCAGCACTGCACTGCGAGCCGGGCCAGGGAGGTGATCGTCCCGCTCTGCTCTGCACTGGGGCGGCCTCACCTCCAGCACTGGGGGCAGTTTGGGCACCACGGGAGAAAAAGGATCTAAAGCTGCTGGAGAGTGTCCAGAGGAGGGACACAACATTGGGGAAGGGTTTAGAGGAGAAGCTATATCAGGAGAGGCTGAAGTCACTTGGTTTGTTCAGCCTGGAGAAGAGGAGACTGAGAGGAGATCTCCTGGGGGTCTAGAACTTCCTCCCAAGGGGCAGAGGAGGGGCAGGCGCTGATCTCTTCTCTCTGGCCACCAACGAATGCCAGGAGCAGAGGAAATGGCAGGAAGATGTGGCAGGGGAGGGTGAGGTTGGCCATGAGGAAAAGGTTCTTGAGGCAGAGGGTGGTGGAGCACTGGAACAGGCTCCCCAGGGAGGTGCTCATGGCACCAAGCCTGACAAGATTCCAGCAGCATTTGGCCAAGGCCCTCAGGGACATGGTGTGAATGTTGGGCTTGTCCTGTGCAGGGACAGGAGTTGGACTCCATCATCCTTGTGGGTCCCTTCCAGCTCACAACATTCCATGATTCTTTGTTCCAAACACCTCTCAAACGATATGCTTCCTGCATTCACAATTACCTTAAGGCAAGCATCCATTACCTGCAATATTCTAACCAATTCTACAAAGCAGGGGGTGGTGGCAGTGGAGGGACTTGACAAACTGACATTACGTCATTTCACTGACGGAGAAACATGGAAAAAATTTATCCTCTTTCAATAAATTTACTGCAGTCTTTTTTTAGCATTCAAAAGTTTTGGGAAGAAAAGCCTGGGGAGGCCAGCAGACCTGCCTGGAGACCAGCTGGAACATGCTTCTTCCTGGCTTATTTTCTACCATACCTGGGGACTGCCACCTATTTGACTATGAGTCTGGCAGGTCTGTGAAATCACCACAGCCTACATGCTGCCCTTGCACATGACTAGTTTAGCTTCTATTTCTCATTTTTAAAATACATTTGTTCCATTTATGCATTTCCCGTTGCTATGCATAGTTCTTACAATAAATGGAAAACAGACCAGGTTGAAACAATAGCTATTCTTACCTAAACTCTTTAAAAAAAAAAATTAATGAAGAATGAAAACAATATTGCTAAATTAAATTTACACTTCGCAGCTGCATGAAGTATAACAGCAGCAGCACAGGAAATATAAATGGACAAGTTAAGTAATCTGTTATTGCTGAATCAATTTCTTCTCAGAGGCTTCCCTAAGAGGTTATCTACCATCGGAAAAAAATTAAGATAATAAAACCCTACCAGCTATACTTGAACCTTAGAACATAGAAATAACTATTTTGCTGAGACCTAAAATTAAAACAATTCATTTTAAAATATTACACTTCACGTGTGAGAGAAGCTTGTACAATTGCTCGAAGGACAAAGCCACTTGCCTTGGGGTTTCTGCAGAGGATGCATCTTGGCCGGCTGAGTTCTGGTTTTGGGCTTCCTTCCAGTCTGATGGAGACATTGTGTCGGGCTGATGTGCTGCAGCTCCCCACATGCTTCCAGCACCGGATTTGAGTCAATGTGACACTTGATTTGAAAAGGAGAACAAGGGCAACCTGAGGGAGGGAGAGGGAAAAAGTCAATATTTATTTTGTTCTATTAATTCTGAAGAAAATCTGTGCTACTTCTTAGAAGCATATCACTCATCTAAGTTCCTGAGGAAAGGTGGGGGGGTGGGTAGAAGAGGGGTGGGCCATTCACTCACAAGTTATTACAACTTATCCAGCCTTAATCACGTCAAAGTAGCTGACTGGTAAGACTGACAGAATTTCAGCAATCTTATCTTTAATTAATTACTTACTTCTATACTACGGGCACCCGAAATAAAACACTAAACATAAAAGATAAAAACCACTTCAAAAGGATTTCTCCAAACAAAAATACAAGTGCCCCAGCATACCACATCACATTATTTGGTAAAACAGGCCTAAGTTACGGTGAACATAAGTTACGGTGAATTAGAAATGTGTCCTGCGTGAGGGGACTGGTACAAGCATCGTTCCTTCAGGAGATTTAATCATTCAAGCTGCATTTTACTGCTATTTATTATACCTCCTTACATAAAATATTAATATTCTTTCAAAAGGCTCCAGTCTAGAAGATGCCATTAAGATACAATCCAGTGGGAAAAGAGAGAAAGAAGTGATTAATATGTTTGTTTGTCTTTTAATTTAACCTTCTTGATTCATTTCTGTGGGCACTGTGGAAATAAACCCATATATCCACTTTCACATAATGGGTACTACATTTTTTGATTTGGGTTTTTTGACTTGTGGCAAGCCTATGGCTACATGAAATCCTCACGCCAGGTTTACTAGTGTGTCATAAGAAGTTAAAAAAAAAGAGTTTAAAAAGGACTGTGGTCTAAAATTGCTGCAAATGAACATGAACATAGAGCTTCTTGCAGTACTGAGACATAGAAGATGTATCAAATGTAGAAATTTGGACACTAATCCATAAAAAAAATAGCCAAGACAAGATGACAAACATTCCTTCCATATTCCCATTTTAAAGTGGACTAGCTGAAATTATCAGCATCTTGCTGGAGTGAGAGGTGACCTGAATCATGCAGAAAGGATCATCTAAATGTGAAAAATCAATCTTTGCCTTCCTGTGATGTGTTCAAGAACATGGCATTAGCTTCACAAATGCAACCTACTCTCGGCCAGATTTATATTAAGATCAAAAAACTGAAATGACAAGTACCTCCATCCACATCAACAAAATTATCCTGGGTTTATACTAATGATATTAAATCAGGATTTGACCTTCTGAATAAAGACTTTGAAATCTGAGCTGTACAGACTGCTTGGGAAGATTAGTTGAGAGGCGGCCTCAAAATGCAGAAACTTTCACAGTGATACAGATGATTTTTTTTTTTTTTAAAGTAAGCATAAAATATTAAATTCAATTTTGGTGACAAAAATAGATTCAGATGGGACAAGTCTATTTACTGATCTCTGCCACCCAAATAGACAACCCCTGAATTCCTCAGTCTGGCTGCCAGTTGTTGCTGTTGAAGCTTCATTAGCATTTCTACCACAAAATCTGCTTTTCAGCAGATTTGAGACCAGCTATTAAAACATCCTTCCAGCTGAAACCAGGAATTTGTAAGTACTAGGTTTTATTCAAATATAATTTCACTTATCAGGAAAATGCAGTGGAAGTAGAAGAGACTATTAGAGCAGATTAGTAGATTATTGCAAACACATCATCACAGAAAGAGCTCCCGCAGATCACAGAATCCCAGGCTGGTTTGGGTTGGAAGGGACCTTAAAGATCATCCAGTCCCAACCCCCCTGCCATCAGCAGGGACACCTTCCACTAGACCAGGTTGCTCAAAGCCTCATCCAACCTGGCCTTGAACACTTCCAGGGAGGAGCAGCCACAGCTTCTCTGGCCAGCCTGGGACAGTGTCTCACCACCCTCACACCAAAGAATTTCTTCCTCACATCTCAGCTCCATCTCCCCTCTGCCAGTTTCAAGCCATCACCCCTTGTTCTGTCACTCCCTGCCCTTGGCCAAAGTCCCTCCCCACCCTTCTTGTAGCCCCTTCAGGTACTGGGAGGCCACTAGAAGATCTCCCCAGAGCCTTCTCTTCTCCAGGCTGAACAGCCCCAACTCTCTCAGCCTGTCCTCACAGCAGAGCTGCTCCAGCCCTCGCATCATCCTCGTGGCCTCCTCTGGCCTCAGCTCTGGTACCTATCGACAGCTCCCTGTGGCAGCGACGGCAGTGCCACATCAGCCTGGCTTTTCAGGGAAAGGCCTGAGACTTCTTCCTTATTAACAGTAGCTCAGGACAGCAAGAAATTCAGAGAGTGCACAAGGGAAAAGCTTGAATTCAGGAAAATAAAAAGGGCACCATAGAGAAGACAGCGCTCTGTGTTTCAGCAGGTATTCACCAGTGCCCGTAACTGGAAGGCAATCCAGCAATGTTGTATTTTCCTAAAAATTACTTTAATGACCCAGTTCTTAGTGGACAAATCTGTGTACCTACAACAGCTCCAGAAGAGACAAGAAGACACCTCTAACCATGCTGTGTCATTTGATTTGAGAAGCACAGCACCAGCCTGGGCTCCGGTGCGCGCTGCAGCTCCCAGAAGATGCTGGACGTGACCCCAGTCCATCGCAGCAGCTGAAGGAGAAGAGCCACGGCTCCTCCTGTCCTCGGGGACCACGTCCCTAGGCTATCCTCAGCTGGGTGTCCTAGGCCAAGCCCAGCCACCCTGTGCTGATCTGGGGTAAGGCACTGGCTGCCCTGCGCATTCCCTGTTCCTCTCCATCCACTGCCACAAAAAGGCACTGTCTGGTTGGGATCATTTTGTAAAGTTTCAAAAGGAACTAAAACCCAATTCCTTTTTCTTTCCTG